>NC_048321.1:5117871-5133334 GCF_013100865.1 Trachemys scripta elegans
CATACACCAGAACTGCACCATCCCAACAAGCCCATCCTATGGCCCTCGCCACGACCATACACCAGAACTACACCATCCCAACAAGCCCATCCTATGGCCCTCGCCACGACCCTACTACCAGAACTACACAGTCCCAGCACGTCAGTCCTAAGGCACCGCCACTATGCCACCAGAACGAACCAGTCCAATGGCCTTGTCACCACCACGGCACCAGAACTGCAACATCCCAGTAAGCCAGTCAGCCCCGGGCGGTGCCCCTCTCCCCTCATCAAATAACTCCATGGAGAAGACACAGATGAAGCAACTGAATTAACGGCAACAGGATTTAATGTAACGACACAAGCAGAACAGAGCTTACTGAAGCACTCCCGTTTCACCCGAAGGAGCCCTCCCTGCTTTACCAACCATGCACCCAGCCTGAGAGTCGCTCCAACCACCCCAGACAGGCAGCCACCCCTGGGTGGGACGCGGCCGCTGCTCATCAGTGCACAGCAACACCGAGCAAAATGAAGCGGAGAAGAAACCTGGGTCCAGGTGGGGGTGGGGGAAGGAGGCCGATCTGGAAATCATGGCACTGGCGTGAAGAGCCTGGCCTGGAGGAAAAGCACAAGGGGATCTGCAACGACCAGGGCCCACGTTCCTTGTCTCAAAATCAGATAAAAAAGGCTAAAAGAGCTTAGGAACACTTATGCAATAGACCTCGCTCAGAGAACTGCTGGGTCTAGAACCTGGTGACCGCGTTCGTGCCAAATCGGATGGAGAAAAAGGATGCCCACCGCCAGCTGTCATAAACTCTAGATCAGGGGTTTCAAACACGTGGCCCGTGGGGTTCTTTCGTGTGGCCCGCCAAGCTCCCCCCGCCTATCCCGCGCCGCCACGAGCCCCGCGCCACTCCCTGAAGCGGCCGAACTACTGTATGTCCCTGCAGCCCCAAGCAGGGGGGTGGGAGGCGAGTAGAGGGCTCCGGGATCTTGCAGCTCCCATTGGCCGGGAACTGGGAATCACGGCCAATGGGAGCTTTGGGGGAGGTACCTGGAGGAGCAGCAAGAGCAGCACATGGTGCCGTTTCCCCTCCCCTTCCCTCCCCACCCCCCAGGGACTCTGGCTGCTTCCTGGAGCGAAGCGGGGCCGGGGACAGGGCAGGGAGCCTGCCCTGGCCGCGGTGCGCGGCGCTGCCACCCGGATCTGCTCTAGGTAAGTGGCGCCGGGCCGGAGCCCGTACCCCACACCCCTTCTGCACCCCTCACCCCTCCTGCACCCCAACTCTCTGCCCTGAGCACTCTGCACACCTCCTGCACTCCCAGCCCTGAGCCCCTGCCGCACCCTGCACACCTCCTGCATCCCACACCGCAATTCCCTGCCGTACCCTGCACACCTCCTGCACCTCAACTCCCTGCCCTGAGCCCCCACCACACCCCTCCTGCACCCCCTGGGGGCAGGGAGGGGGCAGAGTTGGGGTGAGGACTTCAGGGAAGGGGTTGGAATGGGGACAGGGAAGGGGTGAGAGGAGGCGAGGCGGGGCAGGGGCGGGGCCTCATGGAAGGGGTGGAGTGGGAGCGGGGCCAGCGGCAGCAAGTGGGGGGTGTCAGTGATGCGGCCCTCAGGCCAATGCACTAGTCCTCATGCGGCCCTCGAGGTCATCTGAGTTTGAGACCCCTGATCTAGATCATATGTGATCGAGCCCGACAGTGAAGAGTTCAGCAAAAACCATCAACACCCACACTTTGTTCCTCAGCAAGAACAAGCAACAGAGCAACTGCTACAGGTGGCAGATGCAGAACACGAAGAAGACTCAAGGATTCCAGACCGACCACAGCCAGTCGTAACTAACGGCCAGCCAGACCAAGTTGTTCCATGTTCAGGTTCTGTAATTAGGAAACCAGCATGATTCATAGAAACTGAACAGCCTGATCCGTACTGAACTTCAAAGAGAGCGTGGCAGGGTAACTATGGTAAACGGTGGGCATAGGGTGACCAGATAGCAAATGTGAAAAATCAGGACAGGGGGTGGGGGGTAATAGGTGCCTATATAAGAAAAAGACCCCAAAATCGGAACTGCCCCTATAAAATCGGGACATCTGGTCACCCTAGGTGGGAATGTAGAACTTAAAAGGGGGAGACGTAATGGAACGTTAAACTGTATTATACTGTTCAGCCCTTAGGTGGCACTGTGTGTAAAACATCTTCTTTCAACTAGTCTCAGCCATATCTTGGCAGAGCATTAAAAGCAGGGCCGGCTCCAGACACCAGACTGGCAAGCAGGTGCTTGGGGCGGCCACTCCGGAGAGGGGCGGCAGGTCCAACTATTCGGTGGCAATTCGGCGGATGGTCCCTCACTCCCGCTCGGAGCGAAGGACCTCCCGCCAAATTGCCGCCGCAGATCACAATTGCGATCGCGGCTTTTTTTTTTTTTTTTTTGCGCCGCTTGGGGCGGCAAAAGCTCTTATGCTGATGAGCACAGCTGGGGTGGGTAAGTGAGCTCTGTGACCAGGTCAGGTCTGGTAGAGAAGGACGTGACAGTGCTGTTTTCGGACAACAGCAACAAAATTCTGTTTCAAAATGTCAGCCAACTCTAATATTAAGCTGCCTCCCAGGGAGGTTGTGAGTTGATCAGGTATCACGGTGATGGGCACGGCATACGGACCTGAATTGAATAGAATAGAGGCGTTGTTAACTACTGTCTGCAGAGCCCTCTCAGATCTCTGCCTGCTGGACCCCGACCCACATGGGACCCCATCCCGATCCCACACAGACAGCACAGCCGTGCGGTGACACTCCCAGTGTTTACCTAGCTGCTGGAAAACTGTGACGAGGAATCCCAGGTGCAGCAGATCGCGGCCCATCTTCACCTGTTGTTATCGCAGCTGTGCTTCCCCTGACCTGAGAGAGGGAGAAGAGAGGCAGAGGGGGTCGCTACATGCAAACAGGAGGGGAACCTGGCTGAGCCAGCCAAACCCCAAGCAAACTGCACCAGGGAGCAGTCCTGGTGTGGAGGGGCGAGCCTCTCCCTCCAAGATCAGAGCCTGGGGACAGCTGCAAAGACCCAGTCCGGGGAAGGACATATCTGGATCCTTAGAAAAATCTGGAAATAGCAGTGGGTTTTCCCCATACTGCCCATCATCATTCCCTCCCCCACCCCCCACATTCTCCAATAGGGCAGTCATTCCTCTCTGGCCCCTACCACCTTCCCTCCTCTCTCAACCCATTAGAGGCTGATTGGGGGGCAAATTTTCCTTGCTTCCTTCCTAGCTAGCAAAGTGAGATAAGGGAGTTCCCGGAGGCTGCACAGAGAAATTCCATCCAGCTGGCATCTGTCTCAATAGCTTATCAGTGATTTTAATCCCCTCTGAACAGGTTAGAGTTCATATGAGTAGGCTTGGAAAGTTTTTATTGCTATTAGTAAATGCTGATTTCACCGGATACTCACAAACTACTGCAAAAATATTTTCAGCGATAAAGAGGCAAAGGAAGAAAAATGCTGCTTGAGAACGTATTGGATACGTTAGTATAAATCACAATGTTTGCCGGCACTACCGGAGTTGGAGCAGGCCCTGTTTAGATGGGGGGGGATCCGGCCCCCGCCCATGCTCCCTATAACGTGTTCATCTTAGGAACAGGGAGGTGCTGAGGCGAGGACACTGCAACTTCAAATCACTGCAGTTTCCCACAACTGTGACATCTAAATCAATAAACCTCTACAAAATGCTTAAAATAACCATCAATATTAGCCATAGAAATGGCCAAAAAATGAAAATCGAATTCTGCCAAGCCTCCATAGCAAATATTCAATGATGCTAATCCATGGCGAACACCCGATTCAAATCCAGCAGCAGGTAAACCAATGCAAAAAAGGTTCTCCCCCTCCATTAAAAGTCAGAAACCGACCTGGAGCTGCCCCTGTGACCCAGCCTGAAAATGCCACTAGGAACAAGCTAAACTCAGTGTCAACATTTAAAGAAAGCAAAGGGAAGCTGAGAGCATGAAGCCCCACGCTTATCTGTTTGCATTTCTGGGCAAACAACAAGGCTACAACTACTGCATGCCCTTCTGTGGGACAGCTGACGGGGGGGTGGGGGTGGGCAGGGGAGGATGAGTTGGTTTGAGGATTTCTCTTGAAAAATTAGTCAAGAAAGGTTTTGTATTTTTTAAATAAAAATTATGCCAGACTAAAGGAAGCGTCACAGAAAATGCATTGGGAAATCGAACCGTGGTGCCTGATGGATATCAACTTACTAGGGACGTACTGAGATACTGCAGTGATGATAGATAGATAGAGAGATTTAAGAATATAAGAACAGCCAGACTGGGTCAGACCAATGGTCCATCTAGCCCAGCATCCTGTCTTCTGACAGTGGCCAATGCCAGGTGCTTCAGAGGGAATGAACAGAACCGGCAACCATGGAGTGATCAATCCCCTGTTGTCCACTCCCAGCTTCTGCTAGGGAGGATGGGGTTGCATCCCTGTCCATCCTGGACCTATCATCCAGAAATGTATCAAGTTCTTTTTTGACCCCTGTTATAGTGTTGGCCTTCCCAACATCTCTTGGCAAGGAGTTCCACAGGTTGACTGTGTGTTGTGTGAAAAAGTCCTTTCTTTTGTTTGTTTTAAACCTGCTGCCTGTTAATTTCATTTGGTGACCCCTGTTCTTGTGTTATGAGGAGGAATAAATAACACTTTCTTATTCACTTTCTCCACACCAGTCAAGATTATATAAACCTCTATCATATCTCTCCTTAGTCGTCTCTTTTCCAAGCTGAAAAGTCCCTGTCCTTCTAACCTCTTCTCATACAGAAGCTGTCCTATACCCCTAATCATTTTTGTTGCCCTTTTCTGTACCTCTTCCAATTCAAATCTATCTTTTTTGAGATGGGACAACCAGATCAGCACACAGTATTCAAGATGTGGGTGTACCATGGATTTATATAGAGGTAATATGATATTTTCTGTCTTATTATCTAGCCTTTGTTTGCCAGAATCTGGGAATGGGTGACAGGGGATGGATCACCTGATGATTACCTGCTCTGTTCATTCCCTCTGGGGCACCTGGCATTGGCCACTGTCGGAAGACAGGATATTGGGCTAGATGGATCTTTGGTCTGATCCAGTACGGCCATTCTTATGTATCCCTTTCCTAATGGTTCCTAACATTTGCATGGAGATAGATAGATAGATAGATCTCACCTGCAGGATGTTGTCCTCCGTTTCTCACAGATCAGTGATCTCCACTGAGCAATGTAAGTTTCTTTTCTTTCTCTCCAACTCACACAACCCATTCACCTCCCCGCCTCTCCTGGCGTGTGAGTTGGCATGTGAGTCCAGGTTCGCGGGGTTATAGTGGCGGACACCCTGAGTCACACCGCCCACAGCCCCTCGTCACTTCTGCATCAGGCCCTTTATCATTAGCTTCTATCGCTGTTATTTCCCTCTGTGCACTTCCTGCACCGCTCCATGCTGCATCTCCAGAATATACATCCCAAGTGCCAAATCCATCATGTGGGTTATCTAAAGTGCCCAGCAGATGAGCCCGCAGAGCCGAGCTGCTGGAGCAAATGCAGTTCAGGCTGATAGGAACAGAGAGCTGTTCCCATCTGATGGCAGCTGACCGGATCACTTGAAATGAGCTCCTGGCTCTCAACCCAGTGCCTTGTGAACCCAGGGACCTCCTGCCCCTGCACAGAAAAGGGTCATGGGCCAGACCCATTACGGCTAGGGTGGAAGTTCCCCCTTTGTGCGCCTGGTTAAGCAGACGTGGAATTTATCATAGTCATTAACTGGCTGTCTTGCAGTAGAGGTTCCTGCCTGACGCTGGGCCCCAATTGTTCTGGCCCTGCACAGACCCCAACCAAGATCAGGCCCCCATTGTTCCAGGTGCAGAACAGACCCTAGCCGAGATTGGGGTCCCCCATTTTGCTGGGTATTGCACAGACACCGAGTGAGATCAGGGCCCCATTGTGCTGCGTGTTGCACACACACCATGGAAGTCCAGGCTGCAAGGCACTTCCAGTCTACGAGAGACAGCTATCAGCTGGGGCAGACCACATGGAGGCAGCGTAGCTAGAACATACTCGGGATGAACTTTACCCGATGTAGATCCAAGCGGACCCCTAAGGGTGTCAGGAGAGAGGGTGGTTTTTTTTGAGGGGATGGGGCTTGGAGATCAACGTCCCCGTAAACAGCAAAATGACACAAGGAGCCTTCAGTGGCTGCGAAGGCAACCCCTGAACATGTGACTCCCGGGTGTTCGGGATCACGGCCCAGTGGAGAACCCAAGAACAATTCCACAGCTGACGGCTCAAGCAGAGATCAAGGCTCCTCGCCCGCCCACCGGCCTTGTGTCACTTTCGTTCTAAGGTTGGCTTGTGGGAGGAAGGAATCCGAGCTGAATCCGCTTTCCTTGCATCTGGTTCCGCAGCAGGACTCTGGAATTGATTAGCCGATTTCACAGTGAAACCGCTCTGCTCACCCAGCGGACAGCCTGGGATCAGAACTCTCCTGTCCTGCTACTGCACGGAACGTCCACACTGGCTCTTGCTAGTGGCGCTGAGCAGGCGAGGTGTAAGAGTGTCTTCTGGACCACAGAACTTGGACAGTGTCTCCTCTAAGCTGTAGCCCGAGGCAGGGCGAGAGGGAACGGATGATCGCCGGGGAAGTCGAGGGGCCCAGACAAAGGGGAGACGCGTGTCCATCTGTGATCCAAAAGGCAGGCTCTCTAAACTCTACCCCGTTCACAACCACCAGGGCAGCGTTAGAGCTCCTCTGGGCGCCTCTGGGGTAGCTCAGGTGGGACTTCCACCTGGGGCGGCCGGCACCATACCAGCAGGCCAAGAAGCCCCATCAAAAGCAGCCATGCCGTGCCAGCTAGTGCCACACTGCGGCTGGGCTGGGATTTGTGAAGGGGCTGGTGGAAATTTGGGCACCTAAAGTCCTTGGGCCCCTTTGAATGCCAGCCTGAAGAGCTGGGGCATAGCAGAGTCAGAGCTGCTCCCGCCTGACTAGAGCCAGGGCCTGGGGCTCGGTGGAGACAAGGGGCACAACCCGTTGCAGGCGGGGGGAGAGGCAAGGGCAAGGGCATGATGGAGCCAAGAGGCGGGAGCCAAGGGGTAGGAAGGAAGCATGTGGATGCAAACATCTTTCAGCCTCATGCACTGAGCCCGTGTCTCCCTCCCCCTTGCACCGTTCGCTCACCCAGCGCAGCGTGTGCCCACCTGCACCTGCGTACGATACGGTGCGTGCAAGTGCCCCGGGCACCTTACAATGCAATGCATAGGCTGTGTCCACCCGGGCGCCCTGCGCCATATGGTGTCGTCCCTTTTTTCACAAGGGCCAGGCAGGGTTCCAGCTGCTCTGCCTGTCTTGTCCCCACCCATCTGGCCCCCAGGCTCCCTGGTGCAGGCACCACTAATGCCACATTGCTGTAGTTTGCTAGACGGACCAGTTCCAGGGCTCGGCTGACAGACAGCTCCCCCGCCGTGTGACACAGCCGCGGACCCTCCCCCGCCGTGTGGCACAGCCGCAGACCCTCCTCCGCCGTGTGGCACAGCCGCAGACCCTCCCCCGCCGTGTGGCACAGCCCTGGATGCTCCCCTACCACGCAGCATGGCCCCAGACACTCACGTGCCACGTGGCATGTCTCCAGATGCTCCCCTGGCACGTGGCATGGCCCCGGCACCAAGGCCAGCTGCTCACCCTCCTTCAAGGCACAGACGGCTGTTTGGATGCTCCCAGGCTCCGGCGCAGAGTGGGGCCCCGTGTCTCTGTGCGGATCTCTGGCTCCGGCGAGAAAGCATCTGCCTAACCTCAGCTGTGCCTGGGCGTTTCCATGGCTCGCTGCCTGCTCCCGAGGCCCAGCTCTTGAGGAAAGGAGCTGCTCACATTGAGGCAGCCAGGGGACCCATGCAGCCCAGAGAAACCTTAGCTCAGGGGCGGCCAACCTGTGGCTCCGGAGCCACATGTGGCTCTTCAGAAGTTAATACACCTCTACCCCGATATAACACGAATTCGGATATAACGCAGTAAAGCAGCGCTCGGGGGGGGGGGGGGCTGCGCACTCCGGCGGATCAAAGCAAGTTCGATATAACGCGGTTTCACCTATACCACGGTAAGATTTTTTGGCTCCCGAGGACAGCGTTATATCGGGGTACAGGTGTATGCGGCTCCTTGTATAGGCACCGACTCTGGGGTTGGAGCTACAGGTGCCAACTTTCCAATGTGCCGGGCGGGGGGTGCTCACTGCTCAACTCCTGGCCCTGCCACAGACCCTGCCCCACTCCACCCCTTCCCGCCCCCTCCCCTAAGTCTACGGTGCCCTCACTCCTCCCCTTCCGAGCCTCCTGCACGCCACGAAACACCTGATCCAGAGGTGCAGGGAGGAAGGGGGAGGTGCTGATCGGCGGGGCTGCCGGTGGGCGGGAGGCGCTGGGAGCGGAGGTGGGGGAGGGAGCTGATGGGGGCTGCTGATATATTCCTGTGGCTCTTTGCCAGTGTACATTGGTAAATTCTGGCTCCTTCTCAGGCTCAGGTTGGCCACCCCTGCTTTAAGTCTGTTGTGTGTACGTCTACACTGCAAATAAAAACCAGTGTCTGGCCTGTACCAGCTGACTTAGACACATGGGGCTTGGGCTAAGGAGTTGTTTAATTGTGGTGTAGATGTTCGGGCTCAGGCTGGAGCCCAGGCTCCAGGACCCTGCAAGGTTGGAACGTCTCAGAGCTCGGGCTGCAGTCCAAGCCCAAACTTCTGCACCGCAATGAAACACCCCCCTACTCTGACCCCAAGTCAGCTGACACAGACCAGCTGTGGGTTTTTAACTGCAGCATAAGCATACCATACAAGGCCAACACATCATTCCCACCAGTGGAAATCAATCAATGGAAAGTTACAGAGAAATGAGTGAGGCTGTTGTGTCTTTCAGGAAAATAGGGTAAGACAAGACCTGAATTTCTGAAGTTTAAAAACCAACAGAATCACCTTTCAGGTCTTCTTTCTACATCACTAGGAAACCAGAAGACAAATCCGTTTGGCCGTCTACTACAGGTCATTTAATGAAAGTGTTGAGAAGAAATCTCAGGCAAGCAAAGAAATAGAGTTAGTGTACTTAATGAAACAGACTATTGCTTTTAGTAATTCTGAAGTGTTGCAAAAAGCAAAATGAACTATACCTTCCATTCTTCTTCCTTCCTACAATCATCAAATACTGATAATTTTAGCTCTTTAAAAAAAAAAGACTTGTCTGTTTAAAGATATACAAGAACAAATACCATAATTACTTATTCAGTAACAGTTACGTTTATGGAGATGTCAAAAAGCACAAGATGTAATATTCTGCTAGGTGCGTCTCCAGAAGTATCATTTTTGCAACTAGTCCTTTGCTCTATTTCACAAAAGTAGTGCAAAACTTGAAGCTGTAGTTTTCACTTGAACTAATAAGTTTCAAAATGTACAGATCTATATCATCAGTCCAAATGATTATCCTGATCCTGCAAATATTTAGTCACATTCATAACTTTATGTTAGGGAACAGTTCCTACTGAATTCAACGAGACTCTTCATGAGCACAATGTTAAGCTAACACTTAGGTATGTGCAGGATCAGACGTAGATGTAAGCAGAGTCAGGATGAGCTCTACCCTGATATCTGGTGGTGAATTGTGGCGAGTTGTGGAAAAGAACTTCAGGGGCTGATCTTGTTTGCATAGGCACACCCACCCCGCCTAGCATGAGCCCACCGCAGCCCAAATGGTCACTTTGGCTGCTGTGGGATCCCCAGTTTCTCTGTTATTGGGGCAGGAAGAATAAAGTGTTGTTACCCTGTGTCACGGAGTGTGGGGGAGTCAAGGCCCTGCACCCCTGGCTTCCTGCGATTCACCATGACTCTCAGCCAGCCAGTAAAACAGAAGGTTTATTTAGACGACAGGAACACAGTCCAAAACAGGTCTTGCTGATACAGACAACAGGACCCCCTTTAGTTAGGTCCATCTGGGCGCCCCAGGGAGGCCACTGCGGGCGCCCCTCTCTCTTTCCCAGCCAGCTCCAAACTGAAACTCCCTTCAGCCTCTCACTCAGTATCCCCCTGGCCACTCCCCCAGCCTTTGTGTCCTTTGTTCAGTTTCCCGAGCAGAGGTGTTACCTGGCCTCCAACCCCCTTCCTGGGTTCTCATGCTACATGCTCAGGTATGCTCCCTTCCCCAATGCAGGATGTGCCAGCAAAACTCCCCTGCAACCTTCCCTGGCCAACACTTCCCACTCAGCATTCAAAGACTACATTAAGAACAGTCCCAGTTCGTCACACCTGATTATGTGAATCAAGGACAATTAAACTGTTTTATGGCAGAGGGACTCGCCATCAACTAAGTAGCACTCGCTAGACAAGGGACATGGGTTCCAAAACCCAGTGAATAGAAAGAGTTTGGGGGCAGATATTTGTACCTGATGGTATGGGCCTGAAATACCAATTGCACCTCCTCCTCCTCTCTCTACTGTGGAATATCAGAGCTAATTTTAATTCCATTAGGAGTCTAGTTATAGGCTGCTGAGCTGAATTCACTTTGGGCCGATGGTGCACCAGCACTGAGGCTTCCCTACTACAAGCTGAAATCACTGGGGGGGGCTGAAGATATGTTGTGGGACAGTTGGCAGAGCAGTTTGCGGAACAGCTGGAGTGACTCATGGGACAGCTGGTGGAGCGGAGTGGCTGGCGGAGCGGTGCAGTTTGTGGAAGGGCTGGAGCGGCTCATGGGACAGCTGGTGAAGCGGAGCAGCTGGTGGAGTAGCTTGCGGTGAAGGCTGCAGCAGAACCCCATGGAGAGGCGGGGCAGTCAGCCTCGGACCACGTAAGGTGCCCCTTAACACCACTGCGCCCCCCCCCCCCCCAGGCTGGGAGGTAAGACTCTGCAGATAAACTTTTGAACTCTGGGGCTGCACTGACCAGGGACAGAGACTTTTGGGTTGTTGGACTTCTGGGTGATTTTTGGGTTGCTGGACTTAAGACCCTGAGGGGAAAAGGATACTGCCAAACTTACTTGGGGGGAGGTGTCTTTTGCTCATGGTTTGTGTTATGAATCCTGTTTGTGGTGTTTCCCCAACATAATGCCGCATTGTTTCCCTCCTTTATTAAAAGGATTTTGCTACACTCAGTCTCTGTGCTTGCGAGAGGGGAAGTATTGCCTCTTAGAGGCGCCTGGGGGGTGGTATGTAATTGTCCCAGGTCACTGGGTGGGGGCTCGAGCAGGTTTTGCATTGCGTTATTGAAACGGAACCCCCAGATACTGAACCTGACCCTTGTTGCTGCCAACTCAGATGGACAGAAGGGTTACATATATATACAAACAAATGTCTGCAAAAACATTTTGCATACTTTTAAATACATAGCTAGGCATTTTTGCTTTACTTTATCATCCCAGGAGTAACCTATAAAAAATACCCATTGTTTTAGAAAAGAAAAAAGCGAATGCTTGGAAGTATGATTCCTTTTACACTGCGATCTCTCTGAGGAGCAACTGACCTTTGTTATGTTTGTACAGAGCCTCACTGCAAGGGATATATGGAACAAATATGCCTTGATTGATTAATAACTACTGATTCCTTCTGGCCCTTAAAAATTGGAAAAGCTGTCCACCACTGTTTATCCTAAAATACGGTCCACCTAGGAAGACAATAAGAAAATGGTTCACATCATGCGAGACACTTTGTCTAAGGAACCACAGTCAAAATCAGGAATTCCAATTAAAATGATTAAATGAGAAATATTGTTACATCTAGGCAAGAATCTCTCATAATTTGCATATGGATAAACCCTCTTTCTCCCCCCAACCTACCTAAAAAGAACTCCAAGTTACCACATAAGGGTGACCCGCTGCTTTCTTATGCGAAGTGACCCATTGCACATTATGAGTGGATCAAGAAATGGTTGGGGAAGATGCCCCGTAAGAAATGTTGTGGTAAGACTGAAGGTCAAATTGAACAAAATAACTGTTACACCAAGAAATCCAAGCAAAATGTTCACCCCAAACCAGGGGTGGCCAACCTGAGCCTGAGAAGGAGCCAGAATTTACCAATGTACATTGCCAAAGAGCCACAGTAATACATGGGCAGCCCCCTATCAGCTCCCACCCCCGCTCCCAGCGCCTCCTACCCACCGGCAGACCTGTCAATCAGTGCCTCCCTGCGCCTCCCACACCTCCAGATCAGCTGTTTAGTGGCATGCAGAAGGCTCTGGGGGGGAGGGGGAGGAGCGAGGGCATGGCAGGCTCAGGGGAGGGGGTGGGAAGGGGTGGAGTGGTGGCAGGGCCTGTGACAGAGCCAGAGGTTGAGCAGTGAGCACCTCCCGCCCCAGCACATTGGAAAGTTGGCGCCTGTAGCTCCAGCCCCGGAGTTGGTGCCGATACAAGGAGCCGCATATTAACTTCTGAAGAGCCGCTCCAGAGCCACAGGTTGGCAGCCCTGCCCCAAACTATACATTGTTTTCTTTGTAACTCAAATATACTGTCAATAATCTGTCTTTCACCCATATCCAAATTTGCCCATTTGTTTGCCTTGTGAGTCCGATCTACATCCTTCTATATGTGGAAAATGTAGGGTTACCATAGTCTGTATTTTCCCGGACATGTCCGGCTTTTTGGTTTTTAAATCGCCATCTGGGAGGAATTTTTAAATATCTAAAAACGTCCGGGATTTTGCCACATCGGTCGGGATACCCTTTGTTCCAATATCGGGAACCGCTCACCTCACTGGGCGGCGCTTCCTGGGGCAGCTCCCGGCGCCGGCAGGAGCCTGCATTGTGGGCGGCCCCTAGGCACAGAGGCAGAGCGGCTCTCCACGTGCTACACCGGCTCTCTCCTGCCCAATCAGAGCTGCAGGGGTGGGACTTGCAGGTGCCGGCAGTGGGCAGAGAGCCCGCCCCCCCACCCCAACTCTAGGACCTGAAGGGACCTACCAGATGCTTCCCGGGAGCCATCCCAGGTAAGCACCGCCGGGACTCTCCACCTCATCCCCCTCCAGGTCCCTCTGGCTCTTAGGGTCTGGTCTGGGGGGATGGAGGGCTTTTGACCATTGCCAGCGCCTGCAAGCCCCGCTCCGCAGCTCCGGCAGCTCCCATTGGCGCTTTCCCCAGCTAATAGGAGCCACGGAGCTCACGCTTGTGGCGGGCACAGCACATGGAGACCCCTCGGCTGCCCTTGATCCTAGGAGCCGGAGGGACCTGCGGCAGGAGGGGTGAGTAGGCGAGCGGGGCGGGGTGAAGAGGCGAGCGGTGAGCCAGCAGCAGGTGGGGGGGTGAGTAGGCAAGTGGGGGGGTGAAGAGGTGAGCGGCGAGGGAGCCAGTGGCTAGCTGGCTGGCGGGTGGGTGAGGAGGCAAGTGGCGGGCGAGGAGGGTGAAGAGGCGAGCGGCAGGCAGGGGGCGGCGAAGAGGTGAGCGGCAAGGGAGCCAGCAGTGGGCGAGAGCGTCAGGAGGCCATATCACTTTTTCTTATATATATTCAATATAGACGACATGTAGTGCACAGCACATATAACAGTATAATAACACATTAATACAACGCGAGTTGGTAGATACTGGTGCAAGTACCCCCCACACCCCTGGGAGTGTCCTCTTTTTTGAATGTTCAAATATGGTAACCCTAAAAAATGTCTCTTGTTCTATGCCAAGTCCAAAATAATGTAAACGGCTCATGTACAATCAAAGAGGGTACGGAGTATGTCCTCCAAATTTAAAAGATTAAGGATTTTGTTGGTTTTCATTGTAAATAACGGTTGCACTCTACAACTAATAGGAATTGTCTGGCACAAGGAAAAAATATCAAAAAATATAAACCAGGGTACAATGTAAGAGCTGGAGGGGGGACATGCCGCTGCTTCTGGGAGCTGCTTGAGGTAAGCGCCGCCCGAAGCCTGCACCCCTGACCCCCCCCCGCACCCCAACCCCCTGCCTCAGTCCTGATCCCCCTCCCGCCCTCTGGACCCCTCGATCCCAGCCTGGAGCACCCTCCTGCACCCCAAGCCCTTCATCCCCAGCCCCACCCAGAGCCCACACCCCCAGCTGGAGCCCTCACACACACCCCAACCCCCTGCCCGGAGCCCCCTCTCATATTACAAACCCCTCGGCTCCCCCCTAGCCTGGAGCCCCCTCCTGCACCCCAAGCCCCTAATCGCTGGCCCCAGCCCAGAGCCAGCAACCCCAGCCCAGAGCCCTCACCCCCTCCTGCACCCCAACCCCCTGCCCCAGCCCGATGAAAATGAGCGTGGGAATGAGGGTGGGGAGAGTGAGTGACAGAGGGAGGGGAGATGGAGTGAATGGGAAGCAGGGCCTCGGAGAAGGGGCGGGGCCTCGGAGGAGGGACAGGGCAAGGATGATTGGTTTTGTGCAAGAAGAAAGATGGCAACCATACCCAGTCCCTGGGTGGGATAGACTTGCCTGTGGAGCCGGGGCGGGGAGCTGCAGCCGCCCGACGCAGGTAGGAGGAGGCCCCAGCTGAGTAGAGGCTGGCGCCGGTGATGATTTGGCACCTTCCCCGCCCACAGTAACTGGACTTTAAGTGTCCAGTCAGTAGATCTGACCGAACACCATCAGGTCCCCTTTTCAACTGGACTTTCAGGTCAAAAACCGGACAGGTGGCCACTCTAGTCCTGGGGGTGACATTAAGAGCAGCCCAAGGGCAGAGGGTAAGGGGCACTAGGACATTCCGGGGTGCAATCCAGACCAGTGAGGGGCTGTGTCACCACTGCCCTGCAACTTGGGGTGCCTCACAAAGCTTCACTGCTGTACCTCCCCCGGCCTACTCACAACCAGCCTGCCAGCATGCAGGTTGTAGTAGAAAGGGAGCCTGAGACATGAGGCCTTGTATAAGAGGCCCGGTCTGAGGCCTGAGGCCTGAACTAAAGTAGTGGTCGAGCCTTGCTGATATAAAGCAAAGTGAGCAAAAGTCAGGCTATAAGCAGACGTCAGGCCCTGTTACAAAATACGCCTGCTTGCCAGCTCATAAAACCTGGCATGAACAGGGCAGGTACAGACATGCCAAACCCGCGAAAAAATGCAGAAATTGGGCTTGTTTTTGGCTTAATTGGCTTGTGAGTTGCTTAGGGTTACCATATTTTCAGCCTACAAAAGGAGGACACTCCACCGGGCCCCGGCCCCGCCCCCAGCCCCGCCCACGCCCCAACTGCACCCCTTCCCCAAAGTCCCCGCCCCAACTCTGCCCCCTCCCCTGCTTCCCGCAAACATTTGATTCGCGGGAAGCCTGAAGCAGGTAAGGGGGGGTGTGGGGGGAGGAGGCGCGGCCCAGGCTGGCCCCCCCGGCGTTTCCAGCCTGGGTCGGCTCGGGCCCTGGGGTGCCGGCCCCGGGTCCGGCCCCCGGCCGAGCACCCCTGGCCCGCCCAGCACTGCCGGTCCCCGGCCCGGCTCCCGGACCCCCAGCCGAACACCCCTGGCCCGGTCAGCACCCCCCAGCCCCGCTGGCCCGCTCAGCACCCCCC
>NC_048321.1:5138211-5172635 GCF_013100865.1 Trachemys scripta elegans
GGGGGTGGGGTGCAGGCTCTGGGATGGAGTTTGGGTGCAGGATCTGGGCTAGGGTGGGGGGTGCAGGCTCTGGGATGGAATTTGGGGATGGGAGGGGTGCGGAGAGCTGGGGTGGGAGGGAGTTTGGGGACAGGAGGGGGGGTGTGGGAAGGTGGTGGGGGTGCAGGCTCTGGGCTGGGGCAAGGGGTGGGGGTGCAGGAGGGGGTGAGGGGTGCAGGCTCCGGGCTGGGGCAGGGGGTGGGGGTGCAAGGGGAGGGATTGAGGGGTACAGGCTCGGGGCCAGAGTTTAGGTACAGGCTCTGGGCTGGGGGTGGGAGTGCAGGCTCTGGGAGGGAGTTTGGGGATGGGAGGGGGTGTGTGGGAAAGGGGTGGGGGTGCAGGCTCTGGGAGGGAGTTTGGGGACAAGGGGGTGTGTGGGAAGGGGGAGGGGGTGCAGGCTCTGGGAGGGGGTGGGGGATGCAGCGCTTACCTGGGGCTCCTAGGCAGGGCGGGCCGGGGGGGCCTCCAAGCGGTGCTACCCCCAGGCACTGCTCCTGCATTTCCTATTGGCCACAGGGGCGCTTGGGGTGGGACACAGACCCACCCCGCCCAGGGGCCACAGGGAGGGGCCGGCAGCCACGTGGAGCAAGCAGGCAGGAAGCCACTCAGCTCCGTTGTGCTGCCGGTGGTGGTTGGGGGCCCCAGGCTGTTTTAAATCGCCCGGGGGATGCGTGGGGATGGAGGGGAGCGCCCGGGGGCAGAAGGTGGGGCCGAGGGAGAGCCCCGGTCTCAAACATTGCTGAATATTCCCAGTGCCCAGGCACCACGGCCCATGGAACTCATCGCCCATGGTCAGAAGATGAAGTCCCAGTGGAACTGATGCATATTTTAGATCCAGGCATCAGAACACTTACTTGAGCACGGATGGGGGGGAAGGAGGGGAGTTTGGAGGGAAACAACAATGGTTGGAGGGAAAACACTAGATTTGTTTATGGCTGATGTCTCCAGGGAGAATACCAAAGTTGTTTTGTTCAGCCTAGAAAAAACTGCTTATTCCTCGCTTTGGGCGGTGTTCCTTGGAGGGAGCTCACAATGCAATTATGTAGCTTCAGTATTTTGGATACCAATACAGGATTCATTACGAGACTTGGTCTGATAACTGCTGAGCTGGGTGTGGGCAGGCGGGTTCATTAACATCTGCAGCAGAGATCCCCCAGAGTTCAGTGCAGTTCTTGCCTTGGAATCTCTGTTCTCCATTCTGTAAGCTAATGGGGATGCCTCCCTGTCCCAGCCTTGATGCAACTGAGCCTAGGGGAGTTGCCTTAATCCTGTCACCCTTGGCCGGAGGGGGTTAGGTGTTTCTCCCATGGCCTTTTCATTGCTTTTTGTAAGTCTTTCTTCTGATCGGCTTTGGTTCAAGCAGAGGCTGGGGCGGGGAAGGTCTTTCGTGAGTCAGACAGGCCGGGTACTGCGCCCTGGTTCCCCGAGAACACAGAGCTGACAGGGAACACCATGGCGGACGCACAACGAGGGAATTTGGAAATAAACGGACCATTTAAAAAGAATTTTATAAATATAGACATTACAGATAAAGACCCAGATCACCAGCCAGCCCCAAGCGAGGTCCCGGTTGCTGACCCTCAGTCCTCCAGGCCGCGGAAAGCGTTCTGCATTTCCTCGTTCAGCTGGGCATAATCGGCCTTAATCTTTGCTTCGCCGTCCTTTACCGGATCCTTGGAAAGGAGAGAGGTGGAGAGACGAGCGTGGGTTATTAGAAAACCCCTTCGACTCAAGCCAGACCGGAAAGGCCAGGGAAGGAGCAAAGGGGACTTGGGGCTTAGCTGTTGGGTCTCCATTTACTATTAGTACAGTAACTCCTCACTTAACGTCATCCCGGTTAACGTCGTTTCGTTGTTACTGATCAATTCGAGAACATGCGCGTTTAAAGCTGGGCAATGCTGCCTTATAACGTTGTTTGGCAGCCACTTGCTTTGTCCACTGCTTGCAGGAAGAGCAGCCGGTTGGAGCTAGCTGGGGGGCTTGGAACCAGGGTGGACCAGCAGCCCCCCCATCAGCTCCCCTAAGTTCCCTGTGTGGCTGCCGCCCAACAGACCATCAATTGCCGGGCAGTTCAGGTGTCCCTCCCCACCAGGGCCGGCTCCAGGTTTTCTGCCGCCCCAAGTGGCGGAAAAATAAAATAAAATAAAAAGCCGATTGGCGGCACTTCGGCGGCAGCTCAAAGAGGAAGAGAGGGACTGAGGGACCCGCCGCCGAAATGCCACCGAAGACTCGGACGTGCCGCCCCTTTCCATTGGCCGCCCCAAGCACCTGCTTCCTTCGCTGGTGCCTGGAGCCAGCCCTGCTCCCCACTCTGCCTTGGAGCTGCTCCCGGGAGCTTCTTGCTTGCTGTGTGTGTGGGGGGGAGCGAAGAGGGGTGCTGATGTCAGGGTGTCCCCCTCCCCCCGCTCTTGTACCCCATCTCCACAGAGTGTGGGGGGCACGACAGGGCTCAGGAGAGACGGAGGGAGCTTGCAGGCAGCAGCTGCTGTCTCAATTTGCGGATCTACTTAAAAAGGCAATGTACTTAGAGTGGAGTCAGCATACTTAAAGGGGCAATGCGCATCTCTCTCTCACACAGGGTGTGTGTCTGTCTTTCTCTGCCATATTGTCTCACCTCCCTCTGTTTGTGCTGCCTTGTCGAGTGTGAGGCTACATTAACAACGTGTTAACCCTTGAGGGCTCAGCCGAGTGTTAGTTCGTCATTTAGCAGCAAGGCATCCCCTGGGAAATATCCCACCCTCTGACTCCACCACCTCAACTAAGCTTCACAATCATCATTGCTGTGTACAGTATTAAATTGTTTAAAACTTATACTTATACTTACATATATAAAATCTTTTGTTTGGCAAAAAAAATGTCCCTGGAACCTAACCCCCTCCCCCCCATTTACATTAAATCTTATGGGGAAATTGGATTCGCTTACCATCGTTTCACTTAAAGTCGCATTTTTTCAGGAACGTAAGTACGATGTTAAGCGAGGAGTTACTGTATTATAGATTATGTGTATTACCGTAGCAGCTAGGGGCCCTCGGCAGAGAGCAGGACCTCGTTGTGTTAGGTGCGGTACAAATTCAGGGCCAACTTTTGCCAAACTGGCCTCTGATTTAGGGAGCCCGACGTGAGACTCTCGGGACATAAATGGCTCAGCCGGGTGCTGGCTCTGGGTGGGAGTCTAGTGGGAGTGGCGCTCACTGAAGGATCTGCTCTCCGGGCCACCCGCCAACACAGAGCGGCTGGTCAATGCCCCCGTGGCACCGAGGGTTTGAGCGTCACAGTGAGTCACAGTGTCACTGCTGCCAGGCCAACCCTGCTTGGGGTGGGGGCGCCCTGGGGAATCCGGCCCTGAGCTCTCAGGGATCTGGCCCCACGTGATGGTAGTGGGATGGGCCCCTCTGGGAACCCAGCCCCGTTGGGAAACATCTTGGGTCGGGCTCCTGAAAAGCCCAGGCAGCCGAATCAGTAGCTACAGCTGGTGATGCAGCTGAGCTGCCTGGTGGGGGGGGGGGGCACATTGTGACACTAAGGCTGGCAGAGCTTAGCGCCTTGAGCCCAACCCCTGGAGCCAGCAGGGGGCGCCCACCTGAGGGCCCAGTGCAAACCCAGCAGGGACCCCAGAGTTTGGCCGAGTGACGGTTCCCCCAAGAGTCAGGCTGTGCCAGCCTTGCTCCCCAGCCAGCGCCGGCTCCTGCTAGGCTCCAGCGCAGCTCTAGGGGAGCAATCCAGCAAGGCTCAGGACCAAGGGCCCGGCCCCATGGAGTCAGGGGCCAAACTCCCATGGGGGGCAGGGTCAGACCCTGAGCACTGCAGCAGCGGGCGTGCTCAGCATGGCCACGGGTGAAGGCCCTATGCCTGTCCAGGGTATCACCACTGCACCCACCACCAGGGTACTGGGCTCTGGCTGTAACAGTGAGCCTGTCCGGCCAGGACAACAGGCCTTGGACTTCAACAGAAGCAGGATCAGGCCCTGAAATTGTTGCACAAAGAGACTTAGGCCTTGTAGAGGGAGGACAGCGAGTTCCTCCACGTTGCAGGGACAGACCCCAGCCCTTGGAGTGAGGCCTAGTGGGTGGAGCACTGCCTGGGCCTCCGGGTACCTGGCTTCTATATCCAGCTCTGCCACGGGCCTGCTGGGTCACCTTGGGCAAGTCCCTTCCCCTCCCTGCGCCTCAGTTTTCTCCTCTGTACAATGGGAATAATGATACTTGTTTCCTTTGCAAAGCGCTTTGAGATGCACTAGATGGTTGGTGTCACTGCAGGGCCCTGCAGGCTGCGGGGCTGGACAAAGGCCCAGGTGTGACCGGTCCCCAGCCAGGGCCCTCGCTACATGTTGGTGACGGGATCTCAGCCCTCATGGCTGACCCGAGTGTAACCACAGCAGCGACGCCTGCCTGAGTCTGCAGAGAGCCTGAGACAACCATCCGCTGTGCCCCACAGCTCCCCAGCAGAGGGCTCGGGGAGCGGGGAGGAGCTCCCAGACACTCTTTCATCGGGTTCTGCTGGCGGGGTGCTGACAGGCCCCCTCCCCGAACTCTGCTTAGGTGGGTGCGGGGTTGGGTCCTCCCTCCTCTGGGACAGACCCAACCCCCTGGAGCCAGGGAGGGTGGTCTGGGGAGCGGGGGGTGGGGGTGGGGGTGGGGGGGAGACCTTGGTTGCCCAAACAGGGGAAGTGAGAGAACCCCGAGTCCAGCATGCGGCTCTTGTACATGTGCCCCATCCCCAACTTCCTAAAGAAGGACTAGGCCATGGCTTTAAGGTGGGGCCACAGCAAAGAGTCGGGGCCAAAGGGACCCCCCCCCATGTGGGGGGGGTGATTGAGGCCTTGGATGGCATCTCTGTCCTGGGAGGTGACAGTCCGGTCATGCAGCACTGGACTGAGTGACTCCAGCATGTCAGCAGGGAAGCGAGAGCGCGGTTCCTCAGGTCACCTAGTAGTGAGTGATCTGGAGTCACAGACAGCAAGGGGACGGCTAAGTACAGAAACTGCAGGTGGAAGGAAGGCGGGTGCATGCAAGGGGAGTGGGAGGTGGAAGGGTAAGTGGGTGAAGAGCTGGCTGGCTGGATGGGTGGGTAGATGGTTGGATGGATGGGTGGAAGAATGGATGGACAGGTCAGTGGATGGATGGATGGATGGATGGATAGATAGGTTGGTGGATAGCTGGATGGATTGATGGAGTGTAGGTGGATGGATGGAAGGATCAATGGATGGATAAGCTGATTGGTGGAAGGATGCATGGATGGACAGGCCAGTGGCTAGATGGATGGATTGATGGAGGGAGGGTGGATGGAAGGATGGATGCAGTGTAGGTGACTGATGGGTGGAAGGATGGATGGAGGATGGGTGGACAGAAGGATGAGTTGGTCAATGGATGAATCGATTAAGTATGGATGGATGGAAGGATGGATGGATGAGTGGAGGATGAGTGGATGGAAGGATGAGCTGGTCAGTGAATGAATGGATGAATCGATTAAGTATGGATGGATGGAAGGATGGATGGATGAGTGGAGGATGAGTGGATGGAAGGATGAGCTGGTCAGCGAATGGATGGATGAATCGATGAAATGTGGGTGATGGATGGAAGGATGGAGCGTGGATGGATGGATCTGAAAGCCATGCAGCACCAGCCCCTATGGAGCAGTTTAATTAGCTAACACACTGTTAACCCCTTCAGCCCCAGAGCCAACTGCCCATGTAATAACATGCCGGCACAGAGCTAGGGCTGCCCAGTGCCTCACCTTGAACTTCATGGAGCTCAGCTTGTACATGATGTCCCCAAGGCTCTCACGGATCACGGCCCAGGTGATCTTGTTCTCAGACTGGGCCGTGGACTCCACCGCATGCTGGGCCATGTCATAGAAGGCGATCATGTTCTGCAGCATCCCCACCGTCTTGTAGAAGGGGCAGAACCTGCCACAGCAGAGACAGGAACGGCCCAGGGGTGTCAGGGAGCCTCTGGAGCAGCCCCCATGGACACAGCGCCAGAGCTGCTCCTTGATGTCAGTCTTGCCCCAGAGCACGGCCGTCCTGGAGCAGCGAGCAGCTCATGGGGTGGGGGGTCACTCAACAACAGAGAGTGCTCAAGGTGGGGAGGGAGCTAGAGAACGAGGCTCCCATCTGCAGTGAGGGACCCCATGGAGATCTTGGGGGGGCATCTCTGCCAGCCTGGGCTCCAGGGCTACCACAGGTGGGCCATACTCTTCTCCCAGTTCCTCCCCCAGATCAGAGCCCTCCCCGGTCAACATGAGCCCATCACGGCCTCTCTCATCACCCCAGTGGGTCCCTTGGCCCCGGTCCCTGCTTCACCCCTCACTAGGGTTACCACACGTCCGGATTTTCCCGGACATGTCCGGCTTTTTGGGCCTCAAATCCCCGTCCGGGGGGAAATCCCAAAAAGCTGGACATGTCCGGGAAAATAGGGAGGGAGGGCCTGGCGGTGCGGGGCCGGGGGCCGGCGCGGTGCTCGGCCGGAGCCAGGGCCGGGGGCGCAGGCACTTGGCCGGGGGCCGGCGCGGTGCTCAGCCAGGGCCAGGGGCGCGGTGGGGGCCGGCGCAGTGCTCGGCTGGGGGCCAGGGTCACAGTGCTTGGCCGGGGTCCGGCGCGGTGTTCGACCAGGGCCAGGGCTGGGGGCACGGTGCTCGGCCGGGGGCTGGGGGCGCGGTGCTCGGCCGGGGCCGGCAGCACGGGCACTTGGCTGGGGGCCGGGGCCAGCGCGGTGCTCGGCCAGAGGCGCAGGCACTTGGCCGAGGGCCGGCGCGGTGCTCGGCCAGGGGTGCGGGCACTTGGGCGGGGGCCAGCGCCCCAGGGCCCGAGCCAGGCGGGAGACGCCGGGGCCAGGGCCCCTTGGCCTGGGCCTGCCGGCCGGCCACCAAAGGGAGCCGCTCAGCCAGGGGGGCCGGACTGGGCCGTGCTGCACCCCGCCGCAGCCCCAGCTTACCTGCTGCCTCCCTGTTTCAGGCTTCCCGCGAACATTTGATTCGCGGGAAGCAGGGGAGGGGGAGGAGCAGGGGGCGGCGCGTTTAGGGGAGGGGGCAGAGTTGGGGCGGGGAAGGGGCGGAGTTGGGGTGGGGTCAGGGCCCCATGGAGTGTCCTCCTTTTTAAAAATTAAAACATGGTAACCCTACCCCTCACACCCATTTCCACCCCATCCGTGCCAGTGGAAGCAAGAGGAGAGTCGCTCCCTCTCTGCTAAACCCAGCTGACTCTGGGGTGCGGCACGTCAACGCCCGGCAGTCACTTAGGACAGGAAGTGAAGAATGCCTTCTTCAGCTGGAACCGCTGGGCCACCTGAGGTAGGGCGAAGGGAGCGAGCTCTAGAGATAACCCAGTGAGCCAGTGCCCAGGCGCTACTGTGACAGATGGAGGTAGGGCATGGGGAGAGAGCAAGAGATGGGGGAATACAGGGATGGAGAGCAATGGGGGTGGACGGAGGATGGACAGAGAGCGATGGGGTTGGACGGAGGATGGACAGAGAGCGATGGGGGTAGACGGGGATGGACAGAGAGCGATGGGGGTGGACGGAAGATGGACAGAGAGCGATGGGGGTAGACGGGGATGGACAGAGCGTGATGGGGGTGGACGGGGATGAATGTAGAGTGGCATGGGGCTGTGGCTGTGGGGCAGGCCAGGGGCCGGGGCAGCTGGTACCTGTCATAGGAGGAGTAGCCATTCTGCTGCAGGAAGTCGTCCTTAATCAGCTTGGCCACCTCCAGCGTGATCTTGTCAGACTCGGCCAGGGAGGCCTGTGGGGAGAGCACAGGGAGCATGATGGGCACAGCTCGGCCCTCCTCTCCCCCCATTCCCCTCCCCCATCCCTTCCCCTCTCCTCCCCCTTTGCTCTCCTTTCCCCACCCCTACTCCTTCTGTCTCCCCCTCAGTCCCTGTCCCGGTGTGACGCTGCACTCCATATGTTTATGGAAATATGTTTATGAGTGTAAATATAATGTAAGTGGAATATGTTGGATGGCAAAAGGTCTCTTGTGAGGTATCATTACAAAGCTTATAATCTACTGAGTGTGATCATCCTAGTTGTAAGAATGTATCATTCTTGTATCTGAAGCTAGAAATATGAAGTATTACTCTGAAGTCCTACTGTAACTATGCAAAGTGTGGGCCATTAATGATGGCTTGGAATCTTGATGGCTCCCATTGACTAGGACAATTGGTTGTACACGGCTCTGTTTTCTTGTAAGCTTCCTGTGTTCCTGTGAGTCAGGCCGGGAAGAATGGAGGCTTGGGGTCTACCAGGACATGTGACCATGTCACCTGGTACTGAATCCATCTTAAACCTGGTGCTTTTCCATTTAGAAGGAAGGGTGGGGAGCCAGAGAGATAAAGGATTCCCACCTTGTGCCAAAACTATAAAAGGGGGTGGAGCAGGACAAAGGGGCTGCCAGTCATGAGAAATCCCCTAGTTACCACCTGAGCTGGAACGAACAAGGACTGTACCAGGGGCAAGGATCGGGCCCAGACTAGGAAGGAGTCTAGTCTGTGAAAGAAACTTATCGGAACATCTCTGAGGGTGAGATTTACCTGTAATCAGTTTCTTAATGTATTAGGCTTAGACTTGCATGTTTTGTTTTATTTTGCTTGGTAACTTACTTTGTTCTGTCTGTTATTACTTGAAACCACTTAAATCCTACTTTTTATACTTGTTAAAATCACTTTTGTTCATTATTGAACCCAGAGTAAGTGATTAATACCTGGGGGAGCAAACAGCTGTGCAGATCTCTCTATCAGTGTTATAGAAAGTGGACAATGTATGAGTTTACCCTGTATAAGCTTTATACAGAGTAAAACGGATTTATTCGGGGTTTGGATCCCATTGGGAGCTGGGTGTCTGGGTGCTGGAGATAGGTGACATGCTGAGCCGTTTTTGGTTAAAGTCTGCAGCTTTGGGGGCGTGGCCCGGACCCTGGGGCTGCGTTGCAGCAGGCTGGCGTGTCTGGCTCTACAAGGCAGGGTTCTGGAGTCCCAAGCTGGCAAGGAAAACGGGCTCAGAGGTAATTCCAGCACGTCAGGTGACAGCCTCAAGGGAGTTTCTGTGACCGAACCCGTCACACCCGGTCCCTGCCCCCTCACCTTGCCCACCAGCTGCACGATCTCGGCCAGGTCCTCCTCCTCCTGCAGGATCTCCTTGGCCTTGGTGCGCAGGGCGGTGAACTCAGGGTGGTGGCGCTCGTAGTGCTCGTCCAGCGCCCGCATGTACTTGCTGTAGCTGATGAGCCAGTTCACGGAGGGGAAGTGCTTCCGCTGGGCCAGCTTCTTGTCTAGCCCCCAGAAGACCTGGGTGGGGCGGGAGAGACGCCGCGGGGGAGTGGGGATGAGAACAGGACAGGACCGGGGGGGGCGATTCCCAAGGGGGTCAAAGACCCCAGGGAGACTCACCTGGACAATCCCCAGGGTCGCAGAGGTCACAGGGTCGGAGAAGTCACCTCCCGGAGGGGACACCCTGGGATGACATGGAGATGGGCTTAGTCTGAGCAACTGGCCAGTACGGACGCTAATCCACAGTCGGATTGTGCTAAGCCCCCCGGTGAGGCTAATGTACCACAGCGATGAGTGGGGGACAGACACGGGGATGGATGGGTGGACGGATGCAGGGATGAGTGGACGGATGCTGAGGTGGGTGGATGGAGGGATAGGTAGATAGATGGATAGGTGGATGGACAGATGCAGGGATAGGCAGACAGATGGATGCAAGCATGGATGGATGCAGAGATGGGTGGATGTATTCAGGCATGGATGGACAGATGCAGAGATGGATGGATGGGGGTGTTGGGGGGCAGGTGGTTTGGGGGTATTGGGCAGTATGGGGGTGTCAGGAATGTTAGAGGTGTCGGGGTTGTGGGGGTGTCAGGAAGTTGTGAGGTTGTCAGAGGTTGTGGGGGTGTCGTGGGGGGGTGTCGGCTGACATGGGGTGTTGGATGTTGTGGGGGTGCCAGGAGTCATGGAGGGTGTCAGCTGACATGGGGGTGTCAGGGGTTGTGGGTGTGTCAGGGAGTTGTGGGGTTCTCGAGGGTTGTGCGGGTGTCATGGGTTGTGCAGGGGTGTCGGCAGGTGTGGGGTGTCGGGGATTGTGGATGTGTCAGGATGTTGGGGGTGTCAGGAGTCGTGGGGGGTGTTGGCTGGCATGGGGGTGTTGGGATGTTGGGGCTGCCAGGGGGTTGTGGGGGTGTCAGGAGTGGTGGGGGGTGTTGGCTGGCATGGGGGTATCGGGGATTGTGGGGCTGTCGAGTTGTTGGGAGTGTCAGGAGTGGTGGGGGGTGTTGGCTGGCATGGGGGTATCGGGGATTGTGGGGCTGTCGAGTTGTTGGGAGTGTCAGGAGTGATGGGGGGTGTTGGCCGGTAGGGCGTGTCAGGGGCCTTTCCCCATATCGGCTCTGACTCCCCGCCTTGTCGGCGTCACGGCTGGCCGCTCGGGGAAGGCAGGAAGGACTCACGCGCCGACGATGCTGACGCTCCCCTCCCGCTCCGGGCTGCCCAGGCACTTGACCCGTCCTGCACGCTCGTAGAAGGACGCCAGGCGGGCGCCGAGGTAGGCCGGATACCCACTGTCTGGAAAGCAAAGCCACCGTGTGCCTGGGGGTGCTCGGAGCAGGGCGGGTCCCAGTGGCACCAGCAGGGGGAGCTCTCTGGCCCAGGCTGAGTCGGGGGGCAGGAGGTGGGGGTTCCCAAGCCAATGGGCGGACAGCATGGGGGGCTGCAGAGCACCCTGGCCAGCGATGTGCCTGGGGTGCCTCTCACGAGGGGGAGGGGGCTCCATCTCTGCACAGCCTCGCCCCTCGCAGTGCACTCGGCCCCCCACAGCCCAGGGCTGTAACCTCACCGGTCCCCATCCCGGAGCTGGGAGCCCTTTGCCCCCCACAGCCTGAGCACACTGGGACCAGGGGGCGCCCCAGGGACAGGACGACATCAATTGGGGGCTGCCTGGGGATGGCACCAATCAGTGCAGCAAGTGGGGGGGGGGTCCGCCATGGAAAAGGGACAGAACCAATAATGGGCAGTGGAGGGGGAGAAGACACGTCAGAACACCCATCAAGGCAGCACCCGTGGAGGCAGGATGTTACCAACTATGGTCAGTGAAGAGGGCTGAGGAGAGAGACAGAGTCACAGGCCCTGCCAATGGAGCGGGAACATGCCTGGCCCCATGCCCCAGCGCTGGGAACCAGCTGTCCCAGGAAACGTGGCTGGATTCGGGGGGACGCAGACTCGCTGGGCCCCATTCTGCTTTCCGAGAGGGGTTCAGAGTTGGGGTTAATCCTGCCCTGCCCCCTTGCGGTCCCCCAGCCGCCCTCGGCACAAGGCCTCGGCTGCACAGCGGGCAGAGCATCACCTGCAGGCATCTCCGCCAGCCGGCCGGAGATCTCACGCAGCGCCTCGGCCCACCGGGAGGTGGAGTCGGCCATCATGCTGACGTGGTAGCCCATGTCGCGGAAATACTCCGAGAGCGTGATCCCTGCGGGACGCGAGCATCGGAAATATGAATCCCACAGACCCCTGCCAGCTCCCCGCAGCTCTGCCGGTGCCCCTCAATCCCGACCCACAGCCCCCTGCTATGCCAGTTCTGGGTTCCCCCTTCCACAGCTCTGCCGGTGCCCCTCAATCCCAACCCAGTGCCCCCCAGCCCCAAGGGCAGGGCAGGTGCTCACCTGTGTAGATGGAGGCCTCCCGGGCAGCCACGGGCATGTTGGACGTGTTGGCCACCAGCGCGGTGCGCTTCATGATGGTCTCCGTCTTCCCATCCACCTCCATGGTGAGCTGGGGACAGAGCGCAGCACGGTCAGTCCCAGGGAGGGACTCTCGGCGCAGATGCAACCCGGGCCCAGGAAACTTGGAGAACCCCTGGGAGATGTTCCCGTCCAGGGACAAGTGGGATGGACAGAAACAGATGCCTGGCTCTGCCCAGCCTTGACTCCCCCAGCCAAGCGGCTCCTAGCTGGGATAGGCCCAGTACACCCCTACTGAACCAGCCAGGGGGCTCCGAACTGGGACTGGCCCAGTACACCCCTACCGAACCGGCCAGGGGGCTCCCAACAAGGACCCGCCCAATACACCCCTACGGAACCGGCCAGGGGCTTCGAACTGGGACTGGCCCAATATACCCCTACCGAACCGGCCAGGGGTCCCAGCTGGGACCAGCCCAGAGCCAGGAGAGTCAAGACATCGCTCCAGGGGAGCCGCAGGTGCTGGTGACAGGAGGGAAACGGCTCCTGAGCCCCAAGCTTAACTGGAGAAGCCCAGAAAACCCACGATCCCCCCAAGTCCACAGCGCCCCCAACTCATGAGCTGCCCCCAGCATAAGGAGAGGCCCCGCCATGGGCCAGGGTTCCCACCCCCACGCCTCCCATCATCCATGGCTCACAACCCCATCAGTGAGATACCTCCCATGTTCCATGATTCCTGCCCCCCAACTGGATTCATCCCATGGCTCCCCCCAGCTAGATTCACCCCCATGGCTCCCGCTCCCCNCTGCCGCTCCCCCCCCTCCCGCTCGCCTCCCCCCCCCCCCCCCCCCCGGCTGGGTCCCCCCCCTGGCCCCCCGCCCCCCCCCAGCTGGGTTCACCCCCCCCCCAGACACCCCCCCAGCTCACCTCAGGGAAGTCCCGCAGCACCTCTGACATCTCGTTGCCGCGCTCACCGCAGCCCACGTAGATGATGACGTCGCTGTTGGAGTACTTGGACAGCGACTGCGAGATGACCGTCTTGCCGCAGCCAAAGGCCCCCGGGATGGCCGTGGTCCCGCCCTGAACGCACCTGGGGGTCAAAAGGGCCCTGAGCCAGCAGCACAGGAGGTGCCTTGGGGCACAGCCCCCTCCCCCCCCCCCCGCCCGGGGAGCTCAGAGCTTCGGCAGCTCCCCCGCAGGCAGGGCATGTTCCCAGCCCGCACCTCCCTGTGGTCACTCAGGGCAGCCCCACGCTAGCTGGGGGGGAGGTGACCAGGGCGCCCACTGGTGGCCAGTGACTATAAAAGCCTCCTCCTTATCCCCCACATGGCTGCTTTTGTAGCTCAAACGGCACAGAGCTGTGCCCGCAGGGCCGGGCTCAATCCCTGCTGATGGCCATTGTGGATACGGGGTACTACGCTGATTCTGGGGGGGGGACATGAGAAGGGGCAGCAAATACCCTAAGCACCAAAGGGGCTGGGGGGCTATAGATGCCACGGCAGATCTCTTAGCAACCTAGCTTCCGATTGCTACCCTAGCCAGGACTCCAGCTGATGCTGGCTGGGAGCACATCAGGCTCACAGCTGTCTGCTTAGCCCCGTGAGATCTCCAGCTGCAGCAGGGTCACTGGCCCCGGGGGCAAAGTGCGTGTGAAACGCAACAGGCTCCGTGTTTTACGCTGTGTAAACACCAAGAGCAGGGCAGGAGGAGTCAGGCCTGTGGGGTGGGGCACGGGGCTAGAAGCGGGAGCGACAAGCGGGGAGCGAAGGATGGGAAAGGACTGCCGTGCTGGCAAGAGGAGAAATTGGCATCGCCCCAAAATACCGAAGAGTGGGTGGAAAGTGATTTATATTCCCCCAGACTCTCTGTGGCACGGGGAGGAGGGAGCTGCTGGCCCAGGGAGCGGGGGGGGTGTGAAGGGGGGTGACAAGGCATCAGAGAAAACCAAAGCCACGAAAATACATCCCGCGCTTTTATCAGTTATTGAGGTTACAACTCTCCAGCTGACCGAGACAGGGCCAGGAGCTCCCCCCACAGCCAGCGCTCCTGCCCCACTCCTCACTGCGCCCCCTGCTGGGAAAGTCTGGGCCTGGAGTAGCCGGGAGCTCCCCGCACAGCCAGCGCTCCTGCCCCACTCCCCACAGCGCCCCCTGCTGGGAAAGTCTGGGCCTGGAGTAGCCGGGAGCTCCCCGCACAGCCAGCGCTCCTGCCCCGCTCCTCACAGCACTCCCTGCTGCTGGACACTGGCAGACATCCACTTCCCATTGCTCTCCCTTGTCTTTGCCTTCGGTGCCAGGGGAGGTGGCGAAAGAGCCCCAACCCCACCATCTCTCTGCGGTCTCTCCTCCACCTCCACCTGCTGGCAGGCCTGAGAGTGGGGCCGGGGGCATCACTCACGGGAAGAGGGCGTCCAGGACCCTCTGGCCAGTCAGCAGCGGGTAGTTGGCGGGGAGCTTCTCCGTCACAGGCCGGATCTGCCGCACAGGCCACACCTGCAGCATGGTGAGCCGCTCCGCCACGCCCTCGAAGTCCAGCTCCAGCACCACATCCTGGGGGCAGGCAGACACGGCTGAGCGGGGCCCAGAGCCAGTCGCCACAGGGGGTGGGAGGCCCCAGCGCTGATTCTCAGCTACCCCATCCCTGCACTGGGGGGGGAGAGGGCTAAGGGGTTTTAATCATCTTTGTGCTCCCTGTATTCTGGGCCCTGCCCAGCTGCTGGTGTCTCAGTGTGCCCACTCTATGCCTCAGTTTCCCTATCTGTAAGTGGGGGACAATACTGCCCATGAGCTGCCAGTGGGATTGTGTGGGCAGGGCGGGCACGGGCCATGAGCTACCTGCAGAGGATTCCCTTGGAGAGAGGGACATTAGACCCTCGAGTGAGAGAACCACATGTCCAAGGGCTACAACTGATTGGACGAGCCAATTGCTGGGAGAGGAATGCAAACGGCTCATTAAATATAGGGGCTCTGGCCCAGTAATAAGCAAACAGGAAGTGACTGTCTGATTATGTAGTTTGAGACACAGGAAGCGCAACTCTGGGGGCTGCCCTTTGCACCAGCGCTAAAGCCGCAGCTCCGGCATCAGCAGCAGCCAGCGCGATGGGAGAGCGCCCACGGCCCTGGCGCCCGGCGGCTGCTGTATGAATAATGGGGAATACTCGCTGCCCACACCGGTCCCCGCCCTCAGCAGCGACCCTACCGAGATGTCATAGTGCCCCGGCGGGGCGACGTAAGTCACGGTGCCCCGGCTCCGGGGTGGCACCATGATCTTGTGCTTGATGAGGGAGTTCTCGGCCACCAGGGCGTAGATGTCCCCGCCGGTCACATGACTCCCGACCTGGAAAGGGGGAAGAGAAGCGTGAGTTACAGGACGGTGCCTCCCGGGAGACTGCAGGGCCAAAACAGAATCATGGAATCATAGGACTGGAGGGGACTTGGAGAGGTCATCTAGTTCTGTCCCCTGCACTTGTGGCAGGACTAATTATTATCCATCCCTGACAGGGGTTTGTCCAACCTGCTCTTTAAAATCTCCAGTGATGGAGATTTCGCAACCTCCCTAGTCAATTTATTCCAGTGCTTAACTACCCTGACAGTCAGGAAGTTTTTCTTAATGTCCAACCTAAAGCGCCCTGGCTACAATTTAAGCCCATTGCTTGTTGTCCTATCCTCAGCTCTTAAGGAGAACAATGTTTCTCCCTCCTCCTTGTAATAGCCTTTTATGCATTTGAAAACTGTGATCATGTCCCCTCTCAGTCTTCTCTTCTCCAGACTAAACGTACCCAGTTTTTTCAATCGTCCCTCACAGGTCATGTTTTCTAGACCTGTAATCATTTTTGTTGCTCTTCTCTGGACTTTCTCCAATTTGTCCACATCTTTCCTGAAATGCGGTGCCCAGAACTGGACACAATCCTCCAACTGAGGCTTAATCACTGTGGAGTAGAGCGGAAGAATGACTTCTCGTGTCTTGCTTACAACACTCCTGCTAATACAGCCCAGAATGATGTCTGCTTTTTTTTGCAAGTGTTGACTCATTTAGATTATGATCCACTCTGACCCCCAGATCCCTTTCTGCCTTGCCCCTTCCTAGGCAGTTGTTTGCCATTTTATATGTGTGCAACTGATTGTTCCTTCCTATATGGAGTACTTTGCATTTGTCTTTATTGAATTTCATGCTATTTACTTCAGACAATTTCTCCAGTTTGTCCAGATCATTTTGAATTTTAATCCTATTCTCCAAAGCACTTGCAACTGCTCCCAGCTTGGTATCGTCCGCAGACTTTGTAGGTGTACTCTGTATGCCATTATCTAAATCAGAGGTGGGCAAACTACGGCCCACGGGCCACATCCGTCCCACGGGACCCTCCTGCCCAGCCCTGGCCGGGGAGGCTAGCCCCCCGCTGTTCCCCCTCCCCTGCAACCACGCCGCTGCTGGCTGCAAGCTCCTGCTGCTCTGAGCTGCATGGTAAGGTGGGGGTGTTGGATAAGGGGCAGAGGATGTTTGCCCACCCCTGATCTCAGGCGTGCAGGAGTGAAATCAGGAAGGCCAAATCACACTTGGAGTTGCAGTTAGCAAGAGATGTTAAGAGTAACAAGAAGGGTTTCTTCAGGTATGTTAGCAACAAGAAGAAAATCAAGGAAAGTGTGGGCCCCTTACTGAATGAGGGAGGCAACCTAGTGACAGAGGATGTGGAAAAAGCTAATGTACTCAATGATTTTTTTGCCTCTGTCTTCACGCACAAGGTCAGCTCCCAGATTGCTGCACTGGGCAGTACAGCATGGGGAGAAGGTGACCAACCCTCTGTGGAGAAAGAAGTGGTTCGGGACTATTTAGAAAAACTGGACGTGCACAAGTCCATGGGGCCGGATGCGCTGCATCCGAGGGTGCTAAAAGAGTTGGCGGGTGAGATTGCAGAGCCATTAGCCATTATTTTTGAAAACTCATGGCGATCGGGGGAGGTCCCAGATGACTGGAAAAAGGCTAATGTAGTGCCCATCTTTAAAAAAGGGAAGAAGGAGGATCCGGGGAACTACAGGCCAGTCAGCCTCACCTCAGTCCCTGGAAAAATCATGGAGCAGGTCCTCAAGTAATCAATTATGAAACATTTAGAGGAGAGGAAAGTGATCAGGAACAGTCAGCATGGATTCACGAAGGGGAAGTCATGCCTGACTAACCTAATTGCCTTCTATGATGAGATAACTGGCTCTGTGGATGAGGGGAAAGCAGTGGATGTGTTATTTCTTGACTTTAGCAAAGCTTTTGATACGGTCTCCCACAGTATTCTTGCCACCAAGTTAAAGAAGTATGGGCTGGATGAATGGACTGTAAGGTGGATAGAAAGCTGGCTAGATCGTCGGGCTCAACGGGTAGTGATCAATGGCTCCATGTCTAGTTGGCAGCCGGTTTCAAGTGGAGTGCCCCAAGGGTCGGTCCTGGGGCCGGTTTTGTTTAATATCTTTATTAATGATCTGGAGGATGGTGTGGACTGCACTCTCAGCAAGTTTGCAGATGACACTAAACTAGGAGGCGTGGTAGATACACTAGAGGGTAGGGATCGGATACAGAGGGACCTAGACAAATTAGAGGATTGGGCAGAAAAAAACCTGATGAGGTTCAACAAGGACAAGTGCAGAGTCCTGCACTTAGGACGGAAGAATCCCATGCACTGCTACAGACTAGGGACCGAATGGCTAGGTAGCAGTTCTGCTGAAAAGGACCTAGGGGTCACAGTGGACGAGAAGCTGGATATGAGTCAACAGTGTGCTCTTGTTGCCAAGAAGGCTAACGGCATTTTGGGCTGTATAAGTAGGGGCATTGCCAGCAGATCGAGGAACGTGATCGTTCCCCTTTATTCGACATTGGTGAGGCCTCATCTGGAATACTGTGTCCAGTTTTGGGCCCCACACTACAAGAAGGATGTGGAAAAATTGGAAAGAGTCCAGCGGAGGGCAACAAAAATGATTAGGGGTCTGGAGCACATGACTTATGAGGAGAGGCTGAGAGAACTGGGATTGTTTAGTCTCCAGAAGAGAAGAATGAGGGGGGATTTGATAGCAGCCTTCAACTACCTGAAGGGGGGTTCCAAAGAGGATGGAGCTCGGCTGTTCTCGGTGGTGGCAGATGACAGAACAAGGAGCAATGGTCTCAAGTTGCAGTGGGGGAGGTCCAGGTTGGATATCAGGAAAAACTATTTCACTAGGAGGGTGGTGAAACACTGGAATGCGTTACCTAGGGAGGTGGTGGAGTCTCCTTCCTTGGAGGTTTTTAAGGCCCGGCTTGACAAAGCCCTGGCTGGGATGATTTAGCTGGGAATTGGTCCTGCTTTGAGCAGGGGGTTGGACTAGATGACCTCTTGAGGTCCCTTCCAACTCTGATATTCTATGATTCTATGATTCTATGATCTAAATCATTGATGAAGATATTGAACAGAACTGGACCCAGAACTGATCCCTGCGGGACCCCGCTCGTTGTGCCCTTCCAGCTTGACTGTGAACCACTGATAACTACTCTCTGGGAATGGTTTTCCAATCAGTTATGCGTCTACTTTATAGTAGCTCCATCTAGGTTGTATTTCCCGAGTTTGTGTATGAGAAGATCATGCAAGACAGTATCAAAAGCCTTACTAATGTCAAGATATACCACGTCTACCGCTTCCCCCCATCCACAAGGCTTGTTACCTGTCAAAGAAAGCTACCAGGTTGGTTTGATGTGATTTGTTCTTGTCTGACCTGTAGGAGGTGCTGCTTGGCACAGACCCTCATAAGATTTCCAAGAGCTGCCTGCCTCCTATGGGGAGCATCCCCAACCCAAGGCCGGATTCCCTGTGTCTCTCCTCACTGCTCTTCGCTCCTTTCCATCCCCCGGTCCTGGCTTATCCTCAGGGATTCGTCTGCCCCCGCAGCCCCTTCCCCACAGGAGGTCTCTGGCTGGGGTGTCATGGTGACAGACCCCAGTCGTGATGAGCTGGGGGGTGGGAAGGAGCAGCAGAAGCAGACAAAAGTGCTGGTTTCCTTGCGTCCCTCGAGGCAGAGGAGCTTAGGAAACGCAGGAGCCAAATTTCAAGTTTTTCCAAGTTTTCACTAGTGGACGCTGGCCCCAGGCAGTCAGGGCTAAGCCCAACATCCCAGAGTAGCACTAGGGCATGCTGGGCTGCAGGGAGTGAGGGGGTCACTAGGGGGCGCTCTCCCCTGGCAGTCAGATACTAGGGGGTGCTGTGCTGCAAAGAAAGAGGTGGGAGCTCAGCAGGAGGCGCTGTGCTGAAGGGAGCAGAGTGAGGGCTCAGTAGGGGTCGCTGTGCTGAAGGGGGCAGGGTGAGGGCTCAGTAGGGGGCGCTGTGCTGAAAGGAGTGGGGTGAGGGCTCAGTAGGGGGCGCTGTGTTGCAGGGAGCGGGGTGAGGGCTCAGTAGGGGGCGCTGTGCTGAAGGGAGCAGAGTGAGGGCTCAGTAGGAGGCACTGTGCTGTAGGGAGGGAGGGTGTCACTAAGGATTGTTCTCCCTAGCAGCAGGGGGCACTGTGCAGCTGGAGGTGCCAGCCTGTGCCTGAGTCCCCAGGGCATGTTCCCCGGGAGCTGGTGCATGAGTGTTGTTGCCCTGCTGGGGTATTTTGGCATCTTCTGCCTCTGCACCTCTACACAAGGCCAGACCCTTCTGGTCTCCTGGGTTCTCTCCTCCACCGGGTGAGCCTGCTGCAGCCTGAGCTGGGCACAGCCGTGCCTGGAGCTGCAGAGACCCCTGCGGGGGGCTATGGCTCGGTGCCTGGGAACCGGCTCGGAGAGGGCGAGACTCCTGCTGACAAAGCCTCCCTCACACCAGGCACTGCCCCTACCCGGATGCTCTGGCTTGGGGCGAAGTCCCACTTGATGTCCTGGGACAGGGCGGGGATGTTGATGCCACGGGGGATGTAGATGCTCTGGGTCAGCTCCGTGATGTCTTTCAAGGGGCGCTGGATGCCATCAAAGATGGAGCCCATGATGCCCGGGCCCAGCTCCACCGAGAGCGGCTTCCCCGTCCGCAGCACCGGGTCCCCCACGCAGACCCCCGCTGCACCAGCGTTCAGGAGAGGGCTCCAGGCCCAGAGACATGTACAGGGGTGGGAGTGGGAACAGGCTCAAACATATTCAGGGTCCCCCCATGATAGATAGATAGAGGGGGGTGCAGATAGATAGACATGGCCATGTGATGAGGGAGATCAGGGGGTTTGAGATGCAGGCCTGGCAGGGGGCACAACCAGGGGGGCGGGGGGAAGGTTCAGGGTACACGGCCTGGCAGGGGAGGGCAGGAAACATGGCCTGGTGGGGGGGGTTCAGAGTACACGGCCTGGGGGGAAGGGCAGGGAAGGTGGCCTGGGGGGGGGTTCAGAGGCCACGGTCTGGGGGGGATCTGGGGGCATGGCCTGGCAGGAAGGATACAGGTCTCTTCATACACCTGGATGGTGGCCAGGTCTCCCTCAAGACGGATGATTTCACCCACCAGCTCGGCGTGCCCCACACGCACCAGCTCGTACATGGCGGCCCCGGCCATGCTGCTGGCGGTGACCACTGAGGGGAGAGACAGGAGGTTAGACCCCGGGGCGGTGCCCAGGGCTGGGCTAGGGGAGGGGAGACACCTCTGACCCAGGGGCATGCATGGCCCCTAGCATCCGGTCCTCTCAGCAGAGCTCACCTGGCCCACCCCTCTCCCCCGCCCCTTGTATCCCCTGCACTCACCCCCTGTATCTCCCTACCCCCACCCCTCTCCCCGGCCCTACCCCTCTCTTACCCAAATGATCACTTGTGACTGCTGTGGGATCCCCAGTCTCCTTGTTATCGGGGCAGGAGTAATAAAGGGTTGTTATCCTTGTTGTGTGAACCAAGGGCAGCAGAACTGTACCTGGCCTACCCCAATGGAGGGACTCACCCTCAACTGAACAGCATTCGCTAGGCAGGGGACATGGGTTCCAAAGCCCAATGACCTGAGAGAGGGTTGGGACAGGTACTTGTACCTGGGGGTGTGGGCCCTGTTTACCCAGAGACCTCTTCACCCTGCCTCTCTCCATTGTGTAATAACAGAGCTAATTTAGACTCAACTGACAGTCTTGTTACATGCTGCAGGTCTAAGGAGTAGACCTACTTCAGGACAGTGTCTCTCTTGTAAGAGACTGCCCAGTGTGCACCAGCAGTGAGGTTCCCCCACTATCAGCTGAATTCACCGAGAGCTGAAATCACTGAGAGCTGTGTTAAGTGGGGGGCCCTGGAGACATCTTGGTGAGTGGCCAGCAGGGCCGGCTCTAGGCACCAGCGTTCCAAGCATGTGCTTGGGGCAGCACTTTTCAAGGGGTGGCATTCCGGCCCTTTGGGGGCGGCACTCTTTAAGGGGCGGCACTCCGGCTTTTTTTTTTTTTTCTTGGGGCGGCAAAAAACCTAGAGACGGCCCTGGTGGCCAGCCAGGTGGCTGGTGGAGAGGGCCAGAGCAGAGCCCTGCAGAGAGGCACAGCAATCGGCTGTTGGGGCGACAAGCGAGTGCCCGAGCAGCGGAGCGTGTAAGGTGCCTCCTTACCCCTTCCACCCAGGGTGAGAGGTGAACTCTGCAGATGAACCTCTGAACTCTGGGGCTGCACTGGCCAAGGACAGCAACTGTGAGTGGGGTGCAGAAAAGGGACGGGCACATTCAAGGGACTTTTGGGTTGCTGGAGTTAAGACCCTGAGGGGAAAAGGACACTGCCCAACTTACTTGGAGGTGGGCCGTTTGCTCATGGTTTATGTTTATGAGACCTAGTTGCAGTGTTTTCCCAAATGAATGCTGAGTTACTTCCCTCCTTTTATTAAAGGTGTTTGCTACACTCAGACTCTGTGCTTGCGAGAGGGGAACTATTGTCTCATAGCAGCACCCAGGGAGCGGTGTGTAATTGTCCCAGGTCACTGGGTGGGGGCTCGAGCCTGGCCTTTGTTGCTGCTGGCTCCATCTGGCAGAAAGGTCACATGTACTTAAAATTAAACCCATGGATAATTAAATCCAGGATAAGCGCCTGCAGCTGCAACTGGAGTTTTACTAAAAATTTTCCATGAGCGGCATAAAATCTTTATCGCTTCCAACCAAAACTGCTTCCACATGGGCCGTGAAGAGCGATGGGGACTCTCGACACGTTAACAGAGTTACTGGGAACGTTTTTAGACCCACAGGCTGGCTATCGGAAGGCAGAGGTGGCTGTCACCAGAGCAGGGGCTGCGTGGCTATCCAGGGAGTGGCGGGGGGAAAGGGGGTGCTGTTGTCACAGGAGGACTGCTAACGTGTCAAACTTCTTGGTCCAGAAAAAAAAAAAAAGCAAATGCCCTCTGAGAAATCTGAAATCTCGCTAACAGCTGGGAAAGTATTTAAAGGAACGGGTCGAAAATATCCACCGTAGCTACAGACAATGGGAAGAAAGTCAAAAATCACCCACGGGGAAGTAAATAACTGGATAGACATTTAAACCAGCCCTTTAAATTAAATAATATTAATAATAAATGCTTAAAATTGTATTTTAAAAAAAGGAAAAAATCCAGATTTCTTTCCTCTCCCCTTGTTTCGTGGCCAGACGTGCTTCTTCCCCAGAGTGCCCAGGAAATGAGTTTGCAGCCAGGCGTCGTGGCCGGCATTCCAGACCCTCGGGTAGATTGTCTTCAGATTGTCCCAGTTGGGCCTGCCAGGCCTGGATTGCTAGCACCGCACGGGCCATGGCTGCACCCTGCCAACGTCTGCCTGCCCCTCGGAGCTGCATCCCCGTCACCTACCTGGCCCAGAGACGCCATGGACAAACCCCAGCACGCTCTCCTTCTCCACATCCTCTATCCTGGGCAGCTTGGAGAACTCCATGGCTCCGGCGTGACAGGGAACCAGCTCCGGAGTTTGGTGGCAGCTGAGTTTCCAAACAGAGACACGTTTAAACCAAACCAGTCACTGGCTCTGGGGGTGCCCTGCAGACCCAGCCGGCTGCCCACATGGGCACCAGTACCTATGTCCCTACCTGAACTTATTGCCACAAAACGCAGCATGGTTGGTTTAGAACTCACACCCTTCTGGGCAAGAGGGCAGAGCAGGCCCCGTAATGCGGAGGGAAGGCTGGGCAGCTGGGACTGGAACAGGTTTTAAATCCCTGCTTCTAAGCTGGGCAACCCAGAGGCAAACAGCCAAGGATTCTGGGTATGTAGCGCCCAAAGGGATGGGCACCCCCCTAACTTCCCAGACCGGCCGCCCCTTTGGCTGATTCAAACCCCTTGAGAAACGTGCTGCGCCCTCAACTCCTGTCCAGGAAGAAAGGACAGGAGGTGGAGGGGGGGCTGAAAAAGCACTCAATTTTAGTGGGACCCACTAGAGAGAGAGACACATGAGTGCCCCCTGCTGGTTCGGCAGCAGATTACTGCATCCTGCTCAAGGCCAGAAGGAACCATTATGATCCTCCATTCCTAGGGCTCAGCTCTTCATTCTTGTTCTCCGGGAACTCACCTCTCTGGGGAGGGAGGGGGCAATCTCACGGAGAGGGGATTTTCCAGCCCCAAATGCCAGAGCCGCCTAACGGAGTAACAGCCAGGAGATAGCACGTAGTCGACTATATCGGCAAGTCCTCTTTGCTCCAACCACTAGACCCCACTCCCCTCTCAGAGCTGGGAACAGAATCCAGGAGCCCTGACTCCCAGGATAGGAAAGGGGGGTGGCAATGGAGGTGTGTCACTGGATGAAGTCAGTGTCTGGGGACTGTAAAGGAACCCAAAGGAAAGGACGTTTCTGCCCGTGCATCCTGGGGAACTCCCTGCTGCAGGTGCCTGAGTATCACACTCTGCGACTGGGACTGGGAAATTGGGTGATGTTTACAGCTGTGCTAATGCAGACGAGGCCATAGGTGCTGGAACTAGGGGTACTGGGGATGCTGCCGCAGCCCCGGCTTGAAGTGGTTCCCATCATATAGAGGGTTTACAGTTTGGTTCAATGGCTCTCAGCACCCCCACTGTACACACTGCTCCAGCACCCCTGGACGAGGCTGATCAACCCTCAGGCTTCAGGGCACAATCATGCCAGTCAGGTCAGAAAGGGGACACAGAGTGTTGCACAACTGTTCTGTGATGCGCTGTAGGACCAGGGTCACCTTCCCCTGAAGCACCAGCTGTGGCCCGCTGCCAGAGGCACCAGTCTGGGGTTGACAGGCTAGCTGCCTGTTTTTCACAAACTTTGCACTCACCTCCACACTGCCCTGCATGGACACCCCCACCCCCAGGTGTGGTGAGCTCAGTCTCTATGGCCCATCCATTCCTTGGCCAGCCAGGGCAGGACCAACAAGGCCGAGGTGCTTCGGGACCCATGGATACCCTGTTGCTGCGCTGAGAACCCACCAGCTCGTTTCACACAAGCCCCATCACCCCCTGCACCATGCAGCGGAGGGCAGGAGGGGCAGCTCAGGGCACTTTGCTGGTAGTCCAGGTGGGCAGGGCCGTGCCCCGGGCCGATTGTGTCGAACCTGCACTGTGGCATGCCAGCCCCCTCTAGTGGTGGCTGGGACACACACTCAGTGGGTGAGGAGAGCCTAGGCTAACAGAAGGGAGTGTTTTAGCTCAGGCCGCGGAGCCTCGGGTGTTTCACATCAGCCGGCCCCGGTTCTGCTCTCATTGCTGGCGATGCACAGGCAGCCTGGGCTGGCAGGGACCTGTCATGGGCAGATGCAGCAAAGGGCATGTTTGGGTTTCATTTGCCTGCTGGGGGGGGAGGAACCAACCTCTGTGCCAGCCCATGCGGGGAGCTCTGCCCTGCAGAGAGGGGAACTGCAGCTGCCAAAACCCCTGCGAAGCACAATCCCTGCTAATCAGAGACTGTGCAGAGCTAGGAGCCAGCCCAGTGCGGCCTCTTTCCTGGAGCCCCAGGCAGCCGTGGAGAAGGAGGCTGACTGGATGTGCCGGAAATCTGCTAGCCAAGCTCTGGGGTCGCTTGGTGGGTTTGCACCGCCTCAGCTTCCCAATAGCTCAGCTTCAGAGCCCATGTCCTCATGCAAACCTGAGCCGGTGGGGTTATCCAGGAACCCAGAGGCAGTGAACGAGCAGTCAGAGCACCTGGGTCCCAGCCACTCCCAGTCAAACACCTATCGCCCAGGGCAGGGCTGCAGATAGAGTCATAGACTTTAAGGTCAGAAGGGACCATCATGATCGTCTAGTCTGACCCCCTGCACAACGCAGGCCGCAGAATCTCACCCACCCACTCCCGCAACAAACCCCTAACCTATGTCTAAGCCATTGAAGTCCTCAAATCATGGTTTAAAGACTTCAAGGTGCAGAGAATCCTCCAGCAAGTGACCTGTGCCCCACGCTGCAGAGGAAGGTGAAAACCCCCCAGGGCCTCTGCCAATCTGCCCCGGAGGAAAATTCCTTCCCGACCCCAAATATGGCGATCAGCTAAACCCTGAGCATGTGGGCAAGACTCACCAGCCAGATACCCACATGAGTGTGGGGGGGTGTGAAGTGACCTGCCCTTCCCCACGGGGCAGACAGCTGAGACTGGCCAAGTGCCATCACTGAGTAGGTAAGGTCACTCCCAGGCGTGGGGGAGGAGAACCTGAAGTGCCCCTTGAATCCATGGCCTGAGGTGGGTTCAGAGGAAAGGACCCGGCATTCTAGGGCTCCGGGCACGCCCTGGGCTAAGTCAGCAGCGCCCATGGCCACCAGTTAGCCAGGCTGGAAAACTCCAGGGGTAATAAATGAGTCTCAGTGCTGGGGACAGGGCAGGGAGGGGGCAAACATGAGGCTCAGAGGGATGAAAAATGGGGCCCCAAAACTGTGCTTCAGGGAAACAACCTCTCCGGGTGGGTGGGGGAGATCTCCCTGAAAGGGGATTTTCTGTGGCCTACTGCCAGCGTCTGAGTAACAGCAAGGGACTGGCACGTATGTATGTTTGCAGGTCCTCTTTGCCCTAAATCACACTCCCCTCCCAGAGCTGGGACTAGAACCCAGGAGTCCTGACTCCCAGCACCTCCAGCTCTAACCACTAGCCCCACTCCCCTCCTAGAGCTGAGAATAGAACCCAGGAATCTTAACTCCCAGCCCTCGCTGCTCCAACTACTAAACACCACTCCGCTCCCAGAGATAGAAGCCAGGAGTCCTGATTCCCAGACCTCCCTGCTCCAACCACCAGATGCCCTTTCCCTCCCAGAACTGGGAATAGAACCCAGGAGTCCTGATTCCCACTCCCCTGCTCTTAAAGAGCCGGCTAACAAGTGGTGTTCTTCCTACCTGCTGTTCTCCGGCTCTGCCTGTCCTCTGCCCCCGTGGCTGGCAGGCTGTGAGCAGTCACCCGGACTGTGCCCTGCCTTCACATGGGTTTATACAGCAGGGAGGCAGAGAGGACAGGGCCAGGGCTGGCTCCCTCCTGCCTTGAAACCAGTTCCAGCCCAAGCAGGTTCTAGGGAGCTGGGGAAGGGCATGGAGGTCACCGGAAGGGGAGTCAGGAAACAGAGAACTCAGAACCAGCATCAACCAGCCAGCAGAGCTGTGTACAGTAAACAGTCCCCACAGCTCCATGTCCCGCTGCCCTCCATGTCTGTCTCTATCCAGCTGCTCCCTCTCACCACTGTCTAGCTACCACCATCCCACTGCCGCCCAGGCAGCACGGCTTCCATCACCCTGTCCCCACCCACCGTCAGTCCCCTCCACTCACCCCAGACCGGGCGGCCTGAGCAGCCCTCGACGTCCTTTTCCATATGTTGGCGCACTCACTGCAGCCTCCTCTGGGGTGGGACGCCGCAGCTGTTAATACTTCTGGGGGCTCAAGACACAAACACACCAGGCTCATTTTCCCGGACGGGATTCCCCTGGGACTGCCCCTCCTCCACCATCCCCTTGTGCCACTTCCTCCTACCTCCTGGCACACCCACCGCCTGAGATCACTGCCCTCCCTGAAACAGGACAGTCCCCAAAGGAATTCCTCAGTCCCAGCTCTGTTCATCCCAGGAGCCTCATCGCTTGTGCTTTTCACAACTAGGCTGGACCAAGCCCTGGAGCGTGGATCGCAGGGATCAATCGTGCATCGGACAAGAGGACGGGCTATGAGAACACCAACCATTTCTCTGGCCCTTTGTGAAATCCTCCTCTATGTGGGGATGCAACTGCATCTGGGGTGGAGTGCAACAGGGGGCACACAGGATGCTGCATGGTGGAGGGGAAAGGGCAATGTCAGCAAGGAGACCAAGGCAAACTCTTCCTCTCCCCAAAAGGGTCTTTAATGGTCTGCCAGGGCACCTATTGAGACAGGATCTCAGCTCTACGCATTTAGAGGCCAGGGTGATGGGGACCTGCGAAATGGCACCGACAGGCAGTAAAGCATGTCATAAACCTCGCTGGATAAATCCTCACAAGCCCCCTGAGACGTGGGTTAGTTACACCCATTTTACAGCTGGGGAAACTGAGGCACGGGGCAAGGAAAAACCTCACACAAAGTCATGGAGCCAGAGGAAGCCAGAAGTCCTGACTACTATACCCCACACCTCAAAGCTGAGAGCAGAACCCAGGAGTCCTGGCTCCCAGCCCCCTGCTCTAACCACTAGCCTCCCACAGATGGGGATAGAACCCAGCAGCCTGGACTCTCAGCTCTAACCACTCATCCCCCACACAACCTCCTGTGGATGGGGACTGGACCCAAGAGCCCTGACTCCCCAACTACCTGCTTTAACCACTAGATCCCCACTCCCCATGGAACCTTCCCATTGAAGGGGATAGAACCCAGGAGTCCTGGCTCCCAGCTCTGTACCCCCCCCCCCCCGCCCGGGCATTCCCCGTTGCTAGGCACCCACTCCACTTCCCCAGCGCTGCCCCTCTCCTGGGTCCTCTAGGACACCGTGTGCAAAGGGTCTCAGGCTGGCAACCTGCACCGCCCTCCCCCTGCCAGGTCTCTGGGCTGCTTGTTCCCAAGCACCAGGCTGAGCCAGCCCTTTCAGGCAGGGCCGGTGTCATGTTAGAACCTGCTGCCAGCACAATGTGTTACTCCAGCACTTACTGGGGTTCTCTTTGGCTGACGTGTCCGGACTGCTAGTCCGGGGGATCCAATTCTGATGGATGGGGACCATTCCCATCACAACGTGCTACCTCTCCCCATTCCCCATCCTCTACCTTTCCCCCTCTCCCCGTCCAGGGGCAGCAAGTTGTGACGGGTGGGGGCGCTCCCATCACAGTTCGGTACCATTGCGAAATCTCTCCTTTCAGTCTGGACACAAGTAAAGAAGGGATTTTTGCCATTCGGAAAAGCATCCTACGGCGTTACACCTCAGGGCTGTTGTATGTAAAACCCTGAAACTCTTTCTGTGGTAGGCCCCAGAGTTTCTATAGTAAACACACCGTTCATGCACACAAAACACCAGAGATGTGGAAAGCGCTGTAAACAGTGTTACCTCACCCACTTTGTCTCGCTAATATCCTGGGATTGACAGGGCTACAGCTACTCTGTGGGAAATGGCATTTGAAATAGTTGTGAAAGCCTTTGCTTATGCTCAAATACATGTGTTAGTCTCTAAGGTGCCACAAGTACTCCTGTTCTCTTTTTAAACACAAGTGATCTGGCAGGATATCTGCCATAGAATATCAGGGTTGGAGGGGACTTCAGGAGGTCATCTAGTCCAACCCCCTGCTCAAAGCAGGACCAATCCCCAGATAGATTTTTGCCCCACATCCCTAAATGGCCCCCTCAAGGATTGAACTCACAACCCTGGGTTTAGCAAGCCAATGCTCAAACCATTGAGCTATCCCTCCCCCCAATTTTTATGATTGTTCCTAACAGTGGCAGGTTAGCCACTGGGCCAACGGGCCCCGTGCCCAGGGACCCCAGCCAATTGGGGAAAGTGCCATGACCCGCTCCGCCCGTCCAGTGCTCCTGCCAGGGAACGAGACGAGCCCCCACGCCACGACCTCATTTCCCTGGCTGGAGCACCAGGTGGGGTAGGGGGACTGTGGGCGGAACGGGTGGGGAGGGACCCCCACGTGCTCTGGCCCAGGGCCCCACAAACCCCTAATCTGCCTCTGGTTCCTTGTACAGCCCCTCCCCCCCCGTCACTGTTACACATTTTGTACGCATTTTCAACACAATTTGCACTTCTGCCCATAATCGTCTCCTCTGCGGGGATCGTCTGTGGAAACATTTGCTCAGGCTCCTGCATGCCCTGAAGGAGAAAAAGGGACCCCCCTCTCGCCTCCAGTTTGGAGCAGGTGCCCCATGGCTACTAGCTCCACTTGGGGGGCACATGGCTCTGCTAACGGCTTCTTGGGGAGCGCAGCATCCGTATCTTTGCTTCCCCTGCCCTTGCTGCTGTTCCAATCTCCCTTTGCTTTCCTTTGGTCTGTTTCCTTTACCACCAACACACAGAACAGGAGAAATCCTGCATCTTGGCAGGGGGGTCGACTAGATGACCCTTGTGGTCCCTTCTGACCCTATGGGTCTATGATTTTAAAGCTGGAACCTTTCTCTCCCCCCACCCCCCATCTTCTCACTTAAGAATCACTTACAAATTATTCCACCAGTGCTTAAAGTGTAAACCTCCATCCGACAGCAAACTGTCTGGAAATGTCTGCCATGGGGACTCTTTGGGGTTCAACCTGGAGTGGGAAGGGGCTGTCGCTGCCATCCCGGACGCCAGGCTGAGGTCAGTGTGCTGTACACCAGGGGTTGGCATCCGGGCTCTGAACCAAAGCTCCCCAGAACAGGGCAGGCGGCAGCGGCACAACCCCTAACTGGTCTGGGCTGAACCCCAAATTATCACAGAGGGGTGTGTCCGAAGCCAGACCCCTCTCACAGAGTTTGGCACCTAAGTCCAGGCTGCAAGACGCTTTGCCTAGCGATCCACAGATGGAAACCCCTCTCCTGGAGTTATGTTTTCCTGGGAGTTTCTTGTGAGAAAGAACTAGGCAAATGCCTAACTACCCGCAGAACCGCCAATAAATACAGAGCCAGTCTAGTTAAACGCCACACCGTTTCTGGATGTTTCTGGGCCAGATGATAAGCCCTGCGCTCTGCACGGGTGCTGAGGCAAGGCATCACAATGTTTTAGGTGAGCTGAAAATATTTTTGTGGCTCCGATCAGACTGTGTCTTCATACCTTTGTGGCTACCGCAGTGGTGGACTCCTTCCATCAGAATGGCAGAGAGGCGTAACAGACAATGCTGTGTTTGTCCTAACTTGTGTTCTCCTGGGAGCACCTAATTAGAAAAAGATACGGTTTATATCAGGAGTGTTTAGTGGGCAGGTAGAGGCTGAGATCGAAGAGGCAACTTTATAGTTAAAAGCACCATAAATGTGGGTCAATGGGTTAATTCTAATGGGACAAGAGTGCCCCCACTTTGCATGGCTTATAGAGGGGATTCCTGCACAACTAGATCAACACCCACTGCATGCACAGCAAAATCGGGCCTTCATACTCCTGCTCATCAAAGATGTCCTGACCTGTGCCGGGCAGAGAGAAGGAGCGAGATCACCTTCAATTTTAACCTAACCTTTGTCAGGCCAAAATTGATACTTGTGAAATATTGTCAAGACTTTTCTAACAGGGCCACACTCCGGGAAGTTCAGAGGAGTGCCCCCCTGCTTCGCTCCTTCTCATTGGACTTGGAAAAACCAAATGGGGGATACACCTGGACTATACAGGTGTTCAAGCCAGGTCAAAGGCAAGGTGTTTGGGGGAAGGGTTCCTGCATTCTCTTCTATGATTGCCCTGACTGCCACTGTCAAAACTAAGACCACTTTACTTCTGAACCAGCCCGGTTTAAAGTCCTGTAACTTACGTGCATTAACTTCACACCTGTAGTGTCACACCGTGTAGACAAGCCCCTAATGAGGGAGGGGAGATAAGGGAAATTGAGGGGGGAAACACTCTGTTAATTCCTTCAGTTTCCAACCCTGATATTCTATGATTTCACATATAGTGCCTCTTTGTCATTCCTATCAATTTTTGTACCCTGGTATTACCAGGCCCCATTCATTATCATTGTTTCTCTGATGCCTATTATCTCAATAGCCTCATTTAATACCAGGCACTCAAGTTCACGCATCTTAATATTTACACTAATTGCATTTGTATACTAGCATTTATGAAATTTGTCAGTATTTTATTGTCTGCCTTCATGTGATGCAATTGAATGGCACTCTCTCATTTGACTGTTTCTTTTCAGTTCCTACCTGTACTTTATCAACGTCTGTTCTCTGCTCTTTACTAGGATACACAGAATCCCCTTTAATAAATCCTCCCCTAAGGGACTCTCTGTCTGAACCATGTTTTCCTCCACACCTGTTGGCTTTCCCCAGCCCTTAGTTTAATTTGACATGCCAGCAATCTGGTTCTGTTTTGGTTTAGGTGAAGCCCATCCTTCCTGCATAGGCTTCTCCGTTTCCAAAAGGTTCCCCTGTTCCTAGTAAACCTAAAACCCTCCTCCTTACATCCACTGGGACCCTGCAGTTCTGCCTGTCAAACTGATCCTGTGCATGGAACTAGAAGCATTTCAGAGAAAGCTACCATGGAGGTCCTAGACTTTAATCTCTTCCCTACCAGCCTACAGTACTTTTGGCCTCTAGGACCTCTCTTCTACCTGTCTCTATGTCACTGGTACCTACATGTACCATGACCACAGGCTCCTCCCCAGCACCGCACATAAGTCTGTCTAAGTGTCTCGAGAGGCCTGCAATCTTTGCAGCCCGCAGGCAATTCACCATGCAGTTCTCCTGGTCATCGCAAACCCAGGTGTCTATATTTTTAATAATCAAATCCCTCAGTATTATTGCCTGTATCTTCCTATTAACTGGGGTTCCGTCCCCCAGGGGGTATCCTTAGGATGAGAGGATATCATGACACCATCTGGAGGGAGGGTCCCAACGATGGGATCATTTCCCTCTGCTCCAGCACGATATTTCTCCTTCCCCAAGACTTTCATCTTCCTCAACAGCACAGGTGCTATCAGACTAGGAGTGGGACCGCTGTACTATGTCCTGAGAAGTCTCTCCTGTGTACCTCTCTGTCTCCCTTAGCTCCTCCAGTTCAACCACTCTGGTCTCAGGATCCTGTCCTCAGTCTCTGAGGGCCATGAACTGCTTGCACCGAATGCACACATACGCCACCTGCTCACAAGGCAGGTAATCGCACATGCTGCCTGCAGTGCAATGAACCGGATGCCCCCACGTTGCTGGACCTCTGCCTGCATTCTTTTTACTCTCGCAGGGGTTTTATGTTTGTTTGTTTGTTCGTTCTTTGGGGTTTTTGTGCTTGTGCTGGAGGAGGGGTGGTTATTGGCCTAAAGTTAGAGAATGTTTGTTAGGTGTACCTGCCTCTTGTTACTCCCTCTCTAAACTCCCGCGCAAAACTGCCCTGTTCGCTAGCTCCTTTGGTCGCTTAGGAGCTGGCTTTGTACACCCCTGTTCTCCCTGAGTTAGCCCTGCGCCCTGGTTGAGGGATCCTAACGGGATGAGGGATCAAAGGATGGCAGGCTAGACGCTCATTAAGAAGCTTTCAGCCTTGCTTAGTAGGCCACTAGGCTCAGCACACAGCCCCAAAACAGACCACACTATAAGCTTCAATCAAGCAGGTTGGTACACGGCAAGCAAGCAAGCACGGTAGTGCATATTACATATTTTGCATATGCAAAATCTGGTATTTGCATATTTTAGGCATTGTCAGCCGTTTTAGGTATATGGATACTTTGGGAGAGGTAACAACAGAAGTACGGAGCTCTTGTACCCTGAGGCTCAGAAACAAAAAGGCAAATTAAAAGAACCCCACAGGTTTTTTTTTTTAATTTCGTGCTCAGGATTTTTTAATCCTTATGGTTAAGAACATAAGAATGGCTGAACTGGGTCAGACCAAAGGTCCATCTAGCCCAATATCCTGTCTTCCGACACTCATGGTCAATGCCAGGTGCCCCAGAGGAGGTAATCGCCAGGTATCCATCCCCTGTCACCCATTCCCAACTTCTGGCAAACAGAGGCTAGGGACATATATCTTGGGGTTGTATATGTATATGAAGTAAACATTACGCTAGAAATTTGAAGGTTGTCATACAAGTATAGTGACCTCAGGTCCAGATTTTTAAAGGTATTTGGGCAACTAGCTGGATTTTCAAAAGCATCTGAGTTCTTTCAACCTTTAAACAATTGCCTTTAATGGCTATTTGGGCAACACGTTCTACACAAAAGGAGTAACATGGGAAAGAGCATGAAGGTGCTGGATGGGGAGGCTAAATAACAGTTGACAAAGGCCACCCCCATTTAGGGTGATCAGATGTCCCAATTTTATAGGGACAGTCCCGATTTTGGGGTCTTTTTCTTATACAGGCTCCTATTACCCCCCACCCCTCGTCCCGATTTTTCACACTTGCTGTCTGGTCACCCTACCACCATTGGCGGATGAAAGGAAATGGAAGATGTTTTCACCCCAACCCAGGAAATCAGTCAATCACCTTCAAAGCCACATTATCCCAAAGAATAAACATGTGTATATAAAAAAAAAGATCAAAATGTTGGAGTTTAAAACTAACCTTGCACTAGAAACAGGAAGCACTATGCCACAGCGAGAGGCAATTGCTGAAGCTACTCGCAACTTCATATTTTCAATTAGTTGCGCAGTGGTGCAGTGACAGCCATCTGCACAATGTTAACGAAGGCGAAGGATGACGTGCTAAGAGTAATAAAAATAACATTTTAAGAAGTAAATGATTTTAAAGGGTGAAACTCCATTTGAGAGGCTGATGAGAAAGAGGCCATCCATTCAGGCAACCAGTGACACTCAGGCCTCAGTGGTTCAGGAGGCAAATTAGCGCTCAGCATTATATATATATATATATAATTCTCACAGCAAAACGACTGACCAATTGGTTAATAACATAGTAAAAGCATCCTGACTGGTTAATAACTTAGACTGGTTAATAATTAAATCACGCCGTGTTTTAATATCAGGTGCTGCAAAGAGCCGGGGGAAGCAACATCAAGGCGCCACTCCGGAGGCTCAGTCTGGGTGTCGCTGAGATAGCCGTTCAGACAAACGGCTGTACCGCTATGCGGTTTTCTGCCCGCCTATAAACTCATAGGGATGCTTTCAAACACCAGCATTTAGAACCATTAGACTGTTTGGAGGCGGGATTAGGGGAAACAATTTCAGGGAATCCAGCTGTCTGGGGCAGCTCAGTGCCTGGGATCAGCCAGGGAAGAGGGGCCTCGTCTGGATGCCCTAGGGTGACCAGATGTCCTGATTTTATAGGGACAGTCCCGATATTTGGGGATGTTTCTTATATAGGTGCCTATTACTCCCCATACTCTGTCCCGATTTTTCATACTTGCTGTCTGGTCACCCTAGGGTGCCCTGAGCCTGGGATGTGGGTGCGGAAGCCCTTCTGCCCCACCCCTATTTTTGCAGCCCCTGCAGGGGGCTCACCCCAGCTGGGTCAGGGCCCCCCCCCAGTCTGGGCAGTGAGTGGAGTGGCAGCGCAGGAGGATTCCCTGCAAGGTCCTGCTGTGGCCGCAGGCCGGATTTTTAAAGCGATTTCGGCCACTAGGGGGATTTTCAAAGGCCTCTAGCGGCGCTTGTCCCCGGCGGGCCCCTGCCCCGAGTGCCGGGCGGGGAATCCTGCGGCAGCCCCGGGGCGGGCGAGCCGCAGAGCGCGTCGGGCAGCAGCAGGTGACCGGGCCCGGCCGTTGCCAAGCCGCGCGGCCGGTTGCTAGGGGCGGGCCCCGGGCCGCGGGCTCCTGCAGCGGGGGCGGCCTGGGAGAGCGAGAG
>NC_048321.1:5192300-5203574 GCF_013100865.1 Trachemys scripta elegans
GGCCAATGCTCAAACCACTGAGCTATCCCTCTCCCCCAGGCTTGTTTATTTTAACAAAGTGTTTGGGGAGGGGAGGGGGGAATGGATTTCAAATCACAGACAGTCTATACCCAGGCCTGTCTTAATAGAATCAGAAAATCAGGGTTGGAAGGGACCTCAGGAGGTCATCTAGTCCAACCCTGATTTTCTGATTCTATTAAGACAGGCCTGGGCATAGACTGTCTGTGATTTGAAATCCATTCCCCCCTCTCCTCCCCAAACACTTTGTTAAAATAAACAAACCTGGGGGAGAGGGATAGCTCAGTGGTTTGAGCACTGCCCTGCTAAATCCAGGGTTGTGAGTTCGATCCTTGAGGGGGCCACTTAGGGACCTGGGGCAAAATCAGTACTTGGTCCTGCTAGTGAAGGCAGGGGGCTGGACTCGACTCAATGACCTCTCAGGTATATCTCCATATATTTATTTATTTTAAGCAGCAGCTTGGTTGCTGTATTCAGCACTGGGCCCAGCTGCCAAAAGGAAGAACCAAACCCAGCAGGGTGCTGAAGCCCAGGGCCCAGGCGAAAAGTGGGACAATCCCAGGACTCCGCGGCAGGAGAGCTGACGGCCTGAGGGTAGGGGTAGTCAGAGCACGCTCCGAGATGCCTCTAGACCTGTGTCCGTGACACCAAGCTCTGCTAGAACCGAGCAGCCTCCACTGATGAGCCGCCTGGGAGAGAATGGCCACAGATGGGAAATCAGCTTCATCCATGAGCATCAGATGCATCCGGCAGGGATTCCAGAGCCTGGCCTCGAGTCAGACCTTGGGAAGATGCTGCCAAGACCATCGGGTCTCGTGGGGTTTTAAGGACACGGAGGGTGCTGCGGGCAGGGCCAACGCTCTCATCCTTGGTTTGGTTTTCGTGCGTTCGGTTCCTGAGCCCACAGGTGGCTGGGAGCTGGGCATGGACTTGCTTGTTCTCAGTTCTGAAGGCAGCAAGTCGTGGCAGTTCAGCAGCTTGCAGATGTAGGGCGTAGCTGCCTAGCAGCGTCCGAGGCGAGTTCTGCAGAGAGCAGACGTCACGACCGAACACAATTCTTCACGAACCCCCCGATTTTCCATAAAACCGTGGATGGAAAATTCTCCACCAGCCCTAACGGGAAGGCTCCCGGTGACTTTCCCTGCTGGTGGCAGGGACCAGCCGGGAGAAGATGCCCATGGAATGAAACAGGTGCGATGCAGCCACCCTGACTCCCATTCCTCCACATTGCCAATACTGCGGCCAGGCAGCTATCTGGCTCCACTTGGTGCCAGGGGCTGATTAGACTCATTTGTCATTCGCTGCCAGCCGGGGCTCTAGAACAGGAGCCTCTCCCCGAGACAGGAGCTTCCCAGGACCTCTCCCGCAAGCGGGAGGGTCGGCCGGCTGGAGGCCCTGGTGGTGGGCCGCAGATCCTTGTTCTTTCTACCCAGCAGCTCAAATCCAGCTATGGCATGGCCGCGAGGGATGCCTGCTTGCTGGCGTACGAGAGCCGCGCCTCAGTGCAGCTCCTGGGAGCAGACATCCGCATAAAAACCCCAGTGTGGCATCTGGCTCCCACAATATCGGCAGAACTCAAGGACTCATCCCTTCCCGGTAGCCGGTGCCCCTGCTCAGTGGGCAAAAACTAACCTCTAGGGGGCCAGTCCAGCCCCTCCCCCAGCCCCACATTCACCTAAGCTCGTGACAGAAAACTGTTTATTTAACAACAACAAAAATATTACAAGAGCGACACCAAATAATAAAGTTAAGCCTCAGAGGTCAGGGAGGGGGAGGGATGCAGAAAGTCCTTTGGGTAGGGGCCTGGACACAATGGTCTCCCTCCTAGGAGACCAGGACCCCGGCGGAGCTGGTCTTGGCTCCCGCCCCGTCAGAGCTCTCCTTGGGCGGTGGCTTCTGGTCGTCCTCCCCCATCACGCGGATGTTGTGCTTCTCCCGGAACTCGTTCAGCTCCTGGCCCTTCGCCTGCAGCTGCTGGGTCAGGGTCTCGATGATTTTGTTGATCTGCAGGGTTGGAAGCAGGGAGGGAGGGAATCAGTCAGGGCTGGGGTGCAGGGTGGGCACTGGCACGCACCTCCCTCCACCCCCCTAGGGTGGGCACACTTTTTGGCCTGAGGGCCACATCTGGGAATAGGAATTGTATGGCGGGCCATGAATGCTGACAAAATTGGGGTTGGGGTGCGGGAGGGGGTGAGGGCTGTGGTTGGGGGAGTGGGCTCTGGGGATAAGAAGTTTGGGGTGTAGGAGGGTGCTCTGGGGCTGGGACCGAGGGGTTGGGAGGGCAGGAGGGGGATGAGGACTGGGGCAGGGATTTGGGGCATGAGGAGAGGCTCAGGGGTGCAGGCTCCGGGCAGCGCTTACTTCAAGCAGCAGCATGTCCCTTCTCTGGCTCCTATGCAGAGGCACAGCCAGGCGGTTCTGCACGCTGCCCCAGCCGCAGGCACCGCCCCGGCAGATCCCATTGGAGTGCATAGGAGCTGGAGCAGGGCCATGCCGTGGCTTCCAGGAGCCGCATGGGACAGCCTCCGACCCAGCGCCCTGGCTGGAGCGCCGGAGCGGGGCCGGGCTGCATGATGTGGCCCCCGACCCAGCGCCCCAGCTTGAGCACCGGAGTGGGGCCAAGCCACGTGGTGCGGCCCGTGACCCAGTGCCCCGGAGCGGGGAAAGCCCCAGACCCCGCTCCCCAGCGGGAGCTCGCAGGCTGCCTTAAAACGGCTCTGGCCCGCGGGCCATAGTTTGCCCACCCCTGGTCTATTGCAATCCCAGGCTGAACGCTGCCATCCGCTCCTCCCCATGTATGATGGCAGGGTCACTTAACCCCAGGCCTTGTTGTTTTTGTAGATACAGACTAACACGGCTACCCCCTGATACTTAACCCCAGGCCGGTGTGCATGGCCAGAAACCCCTTCACCACCACCCCAGGGAGGAGATCAGGGCCACACTGGCCAGGAGTGGGATATCGCAGGGAACCGTGTGGCAGCGGGTCGGCCAGTTAGCGACGGGACAGCAGCTGTGCTCACCGTGAGGCAGGCACTGCTGCTCCCAGCTCCCTGAAGGGGAAAGGGAAGCAATGAGCACAGCCCTGCCGGAGACCAACAATTAAAATTAGGAATTGAGAAGAGCCCAAGCACAGGAGCCCGGACGCCTGGGTTCTATTCCTGTCTCAGTTACTGACTCGCTGTGACAGCCCGGCCTGGGAAAACATGGGAACTGTAAGATTTTAATGAAAAATACACGCGACTCAGTGTCCGCACTCACACTCTGTGCTACCCCCTGGATGAGAAGGGGTTAATTGCTCCTTTTGGACAAGGGATGGCTTGGTAGGGTCTCTCTGGGACCCAGGGGTGGGAAGTTCCACAGGGGCCAAACTCCCCCTGAAATCCAGTGGGCACTGATCCTCTCCAGCTCCCTCGCAGAGCTCAGTAGAGAGGGGTCCAGCACCTCCCCACTCCCAGACACAATACCCTGTCCACCTCTGCACTAATCACATCATGGCCTCTCCAGCAAGATGGAGAAGATGCTCCATCACCAAGAGAAACAGGGTGCAGTCATAGCAGTGGGGCTCAGAGCATAGCGGGATTCCAGAGGAGAGCCTGTGTGGCTGCCTTTGGGGGCAGTGCCCTCCCCAGATCCTGGTGGTGCCCTGCACCCGCATTACCTGCTCTTTGTTGCTCTCCAGGGCAGGGAGGACCTCCTTGACCGTGCGCTCCACCAGCACCCCGCCCACCATGCGGTAACACTTGCGGGTGGGGTCCACCTCTCGCAACGTGTCGATGACCAGGCTGTGGGAAAGACAGACGCTGCTGAAGTCCCTCCAGACCCCACAGAGACCGTACGGCCAGGCTGCAGATCCACAGGGCCTGGCCACACGGGATAGTCTCAGGCCCAGCTTACCCGATACCCAGGGCCCTGTGTTCAGAGTCACGATGGGATCAGAGCCCAAGGCAAGCCCCACATGCCAAGGCCAAAGCCCTACATCTCCATGAGATGCCACCACCATCACCCTGACTATGGCTGGTAACGCCCACTAGGCCAGCGATTATTTCCAACAGTGCGTTGGTTCTTTGGGTGCCTTCTCCCAAGGTCTCAGCTCTCACCATGATCTCCAGGCAGTCCGGCCCAAACCTCCTTCCGCCCCCCACCAGGGGGGTGACTCATTTCTTTGGCTGCTGTGCTTTCTCCAGGTACCCTAGCTCACCCGCCTACAGCCCCCAACAACCCGGACTCCGGCTCTGCCCCCCTCCCTTCCCCGTCTGGCCCCACTGACCAGTCCAGGGAGCACACAGTGGAATCCAATTCAGGATCCCCTGCAGGGAGAGCTGGCGGGCAAGAAGCAGCAGCAGGCAGCTGAAAAGGACGGCCCTCTTGGGGTGCCAGCTGGGACTTGGGAGACCCCAGTTCAATTCCTGACTTCACCAGAGTCCCTGTGCGACCCTGGGCCAGGCCCTCAGCGTTTCAGGGCCTCAGAGATTGGGGTTCTCTGCAAGAGCAGGGGCGGGGCCCATCTCACCGGGCACGGCCCAGACACAGAGCCACCAAGATCAGGGCTACGCCGTGTCCGGCTCGGCCCGTGTGAGCCGTGCGGGATCTGGGAGAAGGGCCACGTGCGGCGCAGCGGGGAGCCCCCAGGGCGCAGTTGGGGTCCAGGCGAGGCCACAGCAGCTGCCCCAGGGCAGCTCAGCGCGGGGGAGGAGGGGTCCGATCCTGCCCCACCTGTGCTCGTTCAGCTCCAGCTCCAGCTCTGCCGCCTTCGAGGCCAGGCCCCGCTGCTCCTGCCGCAGCCGGTTGAACCCGGCCACCACCTGCAGGGGGAGGGGAAGGTCAGTCGCGGGGGGGGGGGCGGTTCAACCGGCTGCGGCAGGAGCAGCGGGGCCTGGCCTCGAAGGCGGCAGAGCTGGAGCTGGAGCTGAACGAGCACAGGTGGGGCAGGATCGGACCCCTCCTNGGGCGCGATGGGCCCGCCCGGCGCACACACACACACTTCTCCCCCCCCCTCAGGTGCGATGGTCCCGCCCGGTACCTGCTCCGCCGTCAGGGCTTTGCCGGCGGATGGAGCTGTCGGTGCGCTCTTGCTCTTCCCACTGTCCGCCATCTTCCCGCCAGGTCTGCGCATGGTCCGTTCCTCCCCACGTCCGGGGTCACGACCTCCAGCGGACGGGAAACGGGGCCTTTGGGCGCCATCTTTGTTTGGGGCACGTCCCCTAGCGACGCTCCTGGGCCGCCCCCTTCGCTAGGGGCCCTTCCGGCTCGCCGGGCCTGGCTCCGCTCCCTGCCCCCCGCAGCCTTCCGGCGGCCTCGGGAACCAGGAGCGGCCTCGCCCAGCCCGCCGGCGGCCCCGTCCCCGCGGCCTGCTCCATGTAACGGCCCCGCTCGCTGGGGGGGGCGGGGCCGGGGGCTGGGGGGGGAGCTGGGCTCGGGCTCGGGCTCGCCCCGGGGGCTGGTGCCTGGCGGTCAGCGCAGGCTGGGTACGGCCCGTCGGGGGAGCGGGGGGTGCGGGGCACGAGGCGGGAGCGGATCTGATCTCGCCCTTGTAGTTCTGTCCATCCAGAGACTGAGATTTCGCTGCAACAAAGGTCCTGGGCCTGGGTTTGTCCCTTAAAAACTCCGCCCGTGTGGAGGCCGGCAGCCCCTGGGCTCTCTGCAGCGCTCGTGTCTAGGGTGACCAGATGTCCCGATTTTATAGGGACAGTCCCGATTTGGGGCTTTTTCTTATATAGGCTCCTATTACCCCCCACCCCCTGTCCCGGTTTTTCTCATTTGCTGTCTGGTCACCCTACTCGTGTCACCCCCCAGAGCCCCACGAGCCAGAGCTGAAAGGGGAAGGGACTTGGGGTCAAACGGTTCAAAGCTCAGATTTGTGTCGACGCTGTTTTGACTTCAACAGCAAATGCCCATCTTGGCTGATGGAAGCCTTTATTAACCATACCACACCCCTGCTCTTCGATTAAGTTGTTCGCGCTTTCTGTTCTCCGTAGATTCTTATGCCGTCGTGCTCGTCGCCGGCGTAGGCGCGCCTTCCGGTCATGCCTTAAGCAATTGCCTGGCATCTGGCACGTGTGGTTTGTTCTCTCACCCTCTCCCTTGGAGAATAAGTGTGTGCAGTGGAGGGTTTTGCTTTGATAAGGTTTGTTCTTAGGGTTGGAGGCAGGTTGTTGGGGGTATTTTCACATGCACGTGTTGGAGAAGACAAGCTCAAAGTTCGCTGAGCAAATATCATGTGCCCTCCCATAGCTCCTGCAACCAATCCCGGGGAGGCCAGACTTGACCTTCCTGCTGTTGCTGAGATAAACCACTGAGCAGCAAGAAACTGGTTTCTTGTCTCTGGCTGCCTGAGCCACCTTCTTGAGACCAAGTTTCTAGGATGGTCCGTCCAGGAAGCCTCTCAGATCAGATGTTCAGAGAAAGTGGCTGCAAAAGGGACATGAATCTGGATGAAGAAATATTGGTGTTTGTTGGCACAGGTATTTTGGAAAGCTGCTCAAGGACTGTGCCAAGCTGTGATGCTGAGTGCCGGGCTGGTGTGTTGTGGTAGGGTTGTTCATGAGCATAGAATCATAGACTATCAGGGTTGGAAGGGACCTCAGGAGGTCACTAGTCCAACCCCCTGCTCACAGCAGGACCAATCCCCAACTAAATCAAGCATTGGGCTGGCCAGGCTGGTGTGTTGTGGTAGGGTTGTTCACGAGTGCTGGGCTGGCCAGGTTGGTTTGTGGTGGTAGGGTTGTTTCTGAGCACCGTGCTTGTTTGTTGTGGTAGGGTTGTTTCTGAGCACCGTGCTTGTTTGTTGTGGTAGGGTTGTTCCTCAGCACCGTGCTGGTGTGTTGTGGTAGGGTTGTTCCTCAGCACTGTGCTGGTGTGTTGTGGTAGGGTTGTTCATGAGCGCTGGACTGGCTGTGCTCGTAGGTTGTGGTAGGATTGTTCCTGAGCTCTGTGCTGGTGTGTTGTGGTAGGGTTCTTTGTCAGCACTGGGCTATTCCTATTTCCCATTATTATTATTATTTATTTTCTATTGAAAAGGGAGACACTGATCTTCTTTTAACCCCCCCTCCCCCCATCACCCCGGGCCGCCATCAGCAGGCAGCAGCAGGCCTCCGAGGAGTGGGGTTGGTCTGGGCTTCTCACTGCAGCGGTTGAACAGAATCGTTAACCCCCCCTTTCCCTGCGCATCCCCCAGGCTGAGAGCAGTGATCCAGACCCATCTGTGCCCGCTGCACCGGGCCTTTCGCCAGGCTCCCGGGAGGCAGCTGCGAAGGATCCCATCCTGCACAGCCAGCCGCAGGTACGATGGGCAGGGTTGTGGGGAGTTGGGCACCTGGGGAGGGTTGGAGGAAGCTGATGCCTGATTCTCTAAGGCCTAGGCATAGGCGTCCTGTCCAAGGCCGTCTCCGGAAGGACCCTTTACAACACGACCATAGAAAGCTGGGCTGGAGCCCAGAAGCTGCAGCCGTCTGCCTCTCCTCGATCAGTCTGTTCCACTCTCCTCTTGTTCCTGGCCCCCAGCCCTGCCCTGCTGTCCTGTGCCCCTTGGCAGCCTGGCATCATGGCTGCCATTGCGCTGAAGCCCCTCATCGCCGTGTGCCAGCTCACCTCCACGCCCGACAAGGAGCAGAACTTCGCCAGCTGCTCACAGCTCATCCAGGAGGCAGCGCACCGTGGCGCTTGCATCGTCTTCCTCCCCGAGGCCTTTGACTTCATCGGCAGTGACATGCAAGAGACCCTGAGCCTGGCCGAGAGCCTGGAGGGGGCCCAGATTCAGCGCTACGCCGGCCTAGCCAGGTACGGTTCTGTACGACGGAAGAGCAGCACAGGCGGTGCTGCGAGATCCCTTTCAGGGCCAGGGCAGGATTGGGTCCACTCGCTTAGCCCGGCCTTGTTCAAATGGCCTGCGTGATGGGGCTCCCGCCCCATCCCTGGGGAGCTGCCCCACGGCTGTACTCTGCTTTCCAGCCAAACCGTGATCCCGCACTTCGTTTCGCCCTGTTCTCACTATTCCACCCCCATGTACCGCCCTGTCTATCCCTCATCTGCCTGGAGCTTGCTCCCCTCGCTTTGAACCTTTCCCCATTGTTCCTGAACTCCCTTCGCTCTGTCATAATCGCTCTGGAAGCAAGGGACTCGGTGTGGGACCCGGGTGATGGGAGGGGGCAGGAATGAACTACCCTAGGTAGTGCCAGATCTCTGAAGGGTCAGACCCTCAAGGGGGAGAGGTTGGACGTGACCCGAACCCCGTTTGGAAGGGCCCTGGTGGGGCTGATGGGGCTCGTGGTCCCTTCTCAGGCCAGGTGGGCAGGGGATGGCAGGAGAGGCAGCAAAGCGAAGCTGGTTAGAGTTCACCGCAGGCCTCCCAGCCTCAACAGCATCTCTCTAACTGGCAGCGTGGACCACAGCCGCTCTCGTTGGAACAGGCTGTGGAGCCCGTCTGCTTTGGCTGCCGGTTCGGGCATTGTCCCCATCCGGTCTGCTGGGCGGGGCTCAGTCCTGTTCCTATTGGACAGACGCGGCCGGCAGTAGCCGGCAGACGGGCCAAGCGCTGAGTGAGCTATGGAGCCAGCGCTATCCGCTGACGGGGCCTTGGCAGGGCGGGCGCGTGCAAGCAGGGAAGAGTGCGAGGGAAGCTTGCCCTGGGCTGCAGCCGCTCTGGGGGTTGAGTATCAGAGGGGTAGCCGTGTTAGTCTGGATCTGTAAAAGCAGCAAAGAGTCCTGTGGCACCTTATAGACTAACAGACGTATTGGAGCATGAGCTTTTGTGGGTGAATACCCTCTTCTGGGGGTTGAGGCTGTCTGGGTCCAGAGCCATTGCTCGGGCATATGGGGGGCAGTGAGGGCCCAGGGAGGGCTCCAAGCTCCTGTGTAATGTGGGTGCATCTCTGCCTGGCAGGGAGTGTGGAGTGTGGCTGTCTCTGGGTGGCTTCCACGAGAGAGGCGAGGACTGGGCCAGCACCCGGAGGATTTATAACTCTCACCTGCTCCTGGACCCCACAGGTGAGAGCGTTGGGTGCTGCGCCAGCCCCTCCCTGCAGGGAAATCTCCTGGCACTGCCCTGGCTCCGAGCCCCTGCCATTGTGGGATAACTGATGGATGTGAAGGGGTCACTGCTCTCTGCCTGTTGTCCCGTGCCTGGTATGGGCACAGCTGAGAGGGCCGATCTCCAGGTCAGACTGTCAAAAACTAGGCGGACGTTCCCACACTCGGGGTATAGTCTAGAATTAGATTTAACCAGAGCTGCAACAAATGTGCGTTCCTGCATCGCCATAGGTTTCAGAGTGGTAGCCGTGTTAGTCGGTATCAGCAAAAAAACCGAGGAGTCCTTGTGGCACCTTAGAGACTAACATGTATTTGGGCATAAGCTTTTGTGGGCTAAAACCCACTTCATTGGATGCATGCGGTTCTCTATGTATAAATATCTTCCTACTGTATTGTCCACTGCATGCATCCGATGAAGTGGGTTTTAGCCCACGAAAGCTTATGCCCAAATACATTTGTTAGTCTCTAAGGTGCCACAAGGACTCCTCGGTTGTTGTTTTTTTTGGATCGCCATACTAGCTTAACCCGGAGCCGCAGACAGTCCCCTTAGACATTCCAGCCTATGTCACCACCCAGGCAGACTAGACTGCTGTGAGGAAAGGTTATTAAAACAGATCAGTGGATGCTCAGGACCTTAAACCAAAGACAACACTGCAGCCAATCCTTTAGTAAACTAACGAAAGATTTATGAACTAAGAAAAAGGAATGAGAGTTACTAAACGGCCAAAGCAAATAAAAGTTGGATGAAACTATGTTATCCAAAATGATAGCAGGATGTTAAATCTGCTAGTTGTCTATAAGTCTCCCTGGGTTGGCCAAATAGTTTTGGGGACCTCAGTCCGTTTATTTGAAATTTCCCCAGTTAGAATTCACCAAGCCTGAGATGAGGTAGGAAAGAGGTGGTGAGGGGCCTTTGGTCTCCTCTTTATATCTTCAACCTTTTTGCAGGAAAAATCCTGGCTGTGTCACGAGTCAGACAGTTCCAAGGCGTACGTTCTTTGCCATCAGTCCTGGATGTGAACTACAAATTTTGCTGGCACCTCCTGTGCACATGCAGTCTGAGGGATCTTTGGGGCAACATGCAGAGGCCCCTATTTATAGTTTTTGTTATACCTGAAGAGCCTGTGGGCGTTTCTCAGATAGACATGTTTGAGTTACAAACATATACCAGAATTTCATAACTCCACACACAGTGTCAATACACACATTATAACAGGATACTAATACTCAGCGGCTTACAACTTTTCCAATGATCCCTCACAATACATACTTTCAACAAGATTTATCACACTTTTGTAAAAGTGGTGACCATATTAGTATGGACTGTCACCTTCCCCTTTAGACAGCATCACACACATGCTGGCAGCTCGGGGCCAGGGCATGAACCAGATCCCTGATTCATCCAAGCTGGGAAGAAGGAGGCAGTGTGGGAGTCAGGACTCCTGGGTTTTATCCCCAGCTCTGCCCTTTGCTGGGGACATCCCTTCCCCTTGCCTCCAATGGGGACAATGCTGCTGACCCACCTCCTAGAGGCTGTGGGGAGGAGTCAGTGGTGGGGTTGCAAAGCACTTGGAGATCTCATCTGGCCAGCGCCACAGAGCCTGGGGTGTTGGCCCTTTCCCCTGACCCCCCTTCTCCTAGAGGCGGGGGAATGACCATGCTGCCTGCAGTCTCCTCTCCCCCTCGTCCCCAGGGCACGTCGTGGCCACGTACAGGAAGACCCACCTCTGCGACGTGGAACTGGAAGGGCGAGTGTCTATGAAGGAGAGCAAGTTCACCAACCCCGGGCCTGAGATTGTGCCGCCCGTCAGCACCCCTGCTGGGAAGGTAGGAGCCCGGGTGCGGTAGGGAGTGGGCGCTGGGCAGGGTGAGCCAAGATCTGAGACTCTCAGGCCAAGCCCCGTGCTGTCGATCTGGAGCGACGGCGCCGACAGCGGGGGTGACTCTGGACTTAGCTGAGAGCAGAGCAGGGTTCTAGCAGCCACTGATCCTGAGCCCTTATGGCTGCCGAGACAGAGCCCTCAGCATCTCCCGTTCCTCTGGGCAGCTCAGGCTGGGCTGGGCTGGAGACAGGTTTCCCCTCTGGTGAGGATTTCTGAGAATTCAGAAATGTTTCTGTTGGGAGTTGAGGCCTGGCTGGGTCATTGCTCAGGGCCACTGCCTGCCCCAGGTAGGATTGTTTCATGGAAAATGAGAGTTCAAAGCGGGGGGGAAACCTGTCTCCAGCCCAGC
>NC_048321.1:5203643-5272576 GCF_013100865.1 Trachemys scripta elegans
GGGGGGGCGGAGAAGAGGAGTGCTCTTGCAAATGGGGCTGGGGGAGCCCTAGGCCCAACCAGGAGCCCCAGTAACCTGTGCTGACTTCCTTGATTCCCTGCCACAGCTGGAGGGGAGGGAAGGCGTCTCACTGGGCTGAATATTTGGCTGGCGTCACCATATTTGGTACAGGTAACCGCTTCCAGATGCAGTGGTGGTATCGGGACCAGTTCCCTGATTTCACTAACGCATGACAGACCACGGGGGCAGCATGCTCAACCCCCTCCCCCAACAGTGACCATGACATACCCTGGTGTGCAGTGAGGCTTTATGCCTGGCCCCCAGTAACCCCTGGAGCATGAGGACCGATGGCCCACGTCATTCTGATTCCTGCTAGTATCAGTGTAGGTGCCATTCTGGCTCCCATCCCCTGACTGATCCCTGCCAATGTTTGCTGCAGTGAAATCCTGCAGCAGTGAGTTCCGTGGGTCATTCTTGCAGCTTTCCATGGGTGGCCTGTACAATGCATCTAGCGCCCCTGGGTGTTTGGGCACAGGGTAAATGGGAGCCCAGTGGGCCTTCTCTCTAGTGAATTGGGTTTCCATTGAAGCAGGCACAATCAGGCCCTCGGATCCCCCCCACTTTGGTGGCAATTGTTGTGCAGACAGGGCCGGAGCTGCCCTGGGGGCGAGTTCTGGAGCCTAGGGCAGCTGCGGCCCTTGCTTGGTTGAGGCCCATCACTAGCAGCACCTATGGGGATCTGTGTCATTCGCCGGCTCACAGAACCCCTCTTCCTCCTCCAGGTTGGCCTTGCCATCTGCTATGACCTGCGTTTCCCAGAAATCTCTCTGGCGCTAACCCAGGAGGGGGCAGAGATTCTCACCTACCCATCAGCCTTCACGGTGACCACAGGCTCCGCCCACTGGGAGGTGAGTCCAGCCCTGACGGGCAATGCAGAGCCTGTGTATATGAGACAACCGCGCACTCTAGTGGGCGTGCAGACATGTGTGCACGTAGCCCTTAGAACAGCTCCTGACCATTAGAAGAAGTGTCAGGCAACACGTCCAGCTGAGACCTGCTGGGGAGACGATATGGGGGAAGCCTGGGCAGAGCCTCCTGCCAATAGCCCAGAACTAGCCCGGGGGGTTGGCTGGTTGGAGCTTGGCGGGGAGCGTCTGTGGTGAGCACCCCTGCCCCTCTGTCCGCCCCGCTCAGGTGCTGCTGCGAGCCCGCGCCATCGAGACCCAGTGCTACGTGGTGGCAGCAGCTCAGACCGGAAAGAACCATGAGCGCCGCACCTCCTACGGCCACGCCATGGTGGTGGACCCCTGGGGCAGCGTGATCGCCCAGTGCCAGGAGGGGCCGGGCCTGTGCTACGCTGAGATCGACCTGGGCTACCTGCGCCGCATCCGCCGGGAGATGCCGGTCTGCACCCACCGGCGGGCCGATCTGTACGGCAGGGTCACGGTGCTGAAGAAACCCCCGCCTCCCTGAGGGGCTCCCCCCACCCTGGAAAATCCACCACTGCCAGCCAAGCCCTGCAACGCTCCGTGATCAGGGAGCAGAGACCCCTCCCGATATCCCCTCCCCTCCCCACCCCGCACAGACCCAGTGATCAGTCACTGATTCATTTAGCAAGAGGATGACTGGCTGAGCTGGCCCGAGGGCTCTCCCAGTGTGTGCTGGGCAGAGGCGCCCTCTAGGGGACAGCATGGAACTGCAGCACACTTCCTGCTCCAGGCCCTAGCGAAAACAGAGCATTTCCCAGGGGTGAAGGGAGCAGCTCCCACTGAGCCTCCGGCTTCTCCAGGCAGCCGTGACCGTTGACCCCCAGGCAGCCACCCTGCGGAAGGCGCATTCGCAGGGGGCTCCCACGGCTGAGCAGGTAGAGGGAGGAAGCGGAAGTGAGGCAGCTGCTGGCCACCCCCCGGCTCTACGGAGAGGTTCCCGGGGCTGAGCTGAAGTCACAGCTCAGCAAACGCTCGCGTGTACCAGCTCCTGAGGGGTCCTGCCTGCTGCCCTTAGCACTACTTCCCACCCCCCTGATGCCCCCCCTCCCCCCCGGGCAGTTCCCCCGTCATTCATAACTAGTTAGGAAGTTTTAAGAGTGCAAAGTCACTGCTACTTCTGAGCATATAGGGTGGGCCTGAGTCTCCCTTGGGCCTCAGCAAGGGATGGATTGGCCTGGGCTACTTCACCTTTAGGGTTCCTGGGGTCCTGGAGCAGGGAACTGCACCCTGGTTACAGCCCCTCTAACGCTGCTGAGAGACCTTGGACAGGTCCCTTCCTCAGTTTCCCCATTGTCCTATGACACTCACGTGCTCCACGATCCTTAGGTGAAAAGCTCCATGTTAGCAGGAGAGCCAGGCAGCTGGTGAAAGGACAAATGACACTTAGTAATTGAAGTAATGGGCAGCCTAGAGGGCTAAATGCTGGCCACAACCCTGGCATAAAGCAGAACTGGATAATCTTTGTGCTATACCTCTCCCCCAGGCTCAGGGCCCCCTGCCTGCCAGCCATTATCTCCCCTCCCCATCCCAGTGCCTTGTGGTAGCTCTGCCTTGCATCTAAGCTACTGTCCCTCGGGTGTGTCACTTTCTCCTCCAAGCCCACTGGCCCTATGGAGAGCAAGGCCCAAAGACCAACAGTGTAGCAGGAAACATGTTCCCTGCCCCAGTAAAGGGACTGTCTCTCAAGTGGTTAGAGCTGGAATCCTGGCTTATATTCCCAGCTTGTAATGACTTCCCTGGCCTCTTTTATGTTACCTCCAGGGAGCCTGTCTGTTCAGGCAGGTGCATCCAGCGTGAGACCTTTGGGACAGTACTTTTGTGGTGGCCCTCGAGTTTGCCTCTAGAAACCAGGGCCAAGGCTGGATTTCCTCCCAGGAAGAGCATGAGGGTTCAGTTAAGTCATAATAGAGAATTGTGAGTTGTATGGGGGGGGAGGGGGAGAAAGAGGGTCCAGCCCTAACCGAGCTAGGTCTAGTGGCTGAGCCAGTGCAATTAATCAAGGCCCCACTTACATCATCTACAGGCTGATTTAAATCCAGGGGGGCAGTTCATGCCTGGTGGACCTAGTGGTTCAGGCTGGCTGCAGACTCAGGTAGACATTGCTAGATGGTTCTGGCGCTGAATTCAGCAGTGAAGAGGGGCATTCTCTAGCCATGCAACCCACAGGGCCCCTGCTACTCTCGGCTCCTTTTCCCCAGCACAGCATCTTTAATTGAAGTGCAGCTATGACAATAATGAGGATTGCACCTTTACCAAACCGAAGAGGGGGAACAGCAGCCCCCCAGCGAGGGCAGCCAAGCACACCAAGGGGCCCAGCAGCTTAACGTATCTCTGGGGCTTCGCTGAGCTAGGCCAGTTGGGATCTTAAAAAGATAAACGTTACCCTGCCCAGGCAGATGTGCTTCTGCGGGGCTCAAGGTTACCCCGGAAGGAAATGGAAAACCAGAGGCCAGATGAGACACTTCAAAACAAAACACCCCAAACAGCTGGAAGGGAACGTACACGACCCAGCAGCAGCAGGTCCGTCTGACCCAGCAGCCGAGCAGTAAGGAAGCAGACGAGATGCAGTAGATGTTTATTTCAAGAAAACTGAAAGCTACACGGGGATTATGACTGTTATATTGGAAGTTTAAAAAATACAGAAGAGTCACAGAAATTACACAGTTTGTGCCAGAATTGTCCTTAAAGAGGGAGGTGTGTGTGGGGAGGGGAGGGGGTCTACACGCTCTCAACTGAGACAACCTGTGGATAGAAAATGCATCAACACACACACACCAAACAATCCCATTGAGGCATGAGGGTTGCAGCCCGCAGGGCTATCACATGCCCTCTTCCGTGGATGGGGACTTGGTAAGCACAACGCCCTTTCTTGTCCCTCTGCCCATGGCTGGGTAGGGCAGCAACAATTCATAACAAACATTCCTCCACCCCGTGTGCACTGATCTGGCTTCCAACAGTCTTTCAAGGCACAGATCCTCAAGAGTACTGAGGTGTGTATCTCCCCTTGGGAGTTGGGCACCTACATACCTTTGAGCATCTGGGCCGATAGGGAAAACACCCTGCAGCTCAGCAGAGATGTGGGAGGGTGGGAAGAAGAAAATCAAATCCAGAAAAATAACTGTCAGACCCATTTGTTCTCCTTAAACTCAGTGTGGAATTGTGTGGAGCTGCTTTAGATTTGAGGCTCCTAAATCCTTGAGTGTCTACTTGAGTTACCAGGAAAAGAACTGGGGAGGAAGAGAATTTTCCAATTAAAATGCACTCGATGCCCCTGGAAGATCAGTACTCAGTGTGACCATTTCAATGACAAACCCACTCAGCCTCCAGGTGCCAGGTCTGGCCCCAGGCTCAATGGAGCCTGGACATCATGTTACAAAGTGGACATGTAACTGGCTATGTCTGTCCTGGCACCAAGTTCTGGGCTCGAGAGGAGGGAACAAGCCCAGAGGCCTGTTACCAAAAGGTAACAAAAGTCATCCCAAAATGTAAAATATGCAACTAAGCCAGCCACCGGCCCCAGCCCACTCAGTGGCCTCCGGTGTCCTGCGTGCAGGGGGGAGGCACTCGGACCACAGCCTCTAGCGTGTTCTTGCTTTATCCAGCTCAATCCCCATGCTGGGCGAGGGTTCTCTCAGCTGTGGGGATCATAAGGGAGGGGCAGGCCGAGGGCCAGTTCTGAGACTGTTTGTATTACAGCAGCCCCGAGGTGCCAGGCGCTTTGCAAACAAACAGCTTGCTGGCCCCACACTGTAACTAGACAGGCCAGCACCTCCTACTCGCGCCTGTTGGGAGCAGCTCCTTCCTCGTGGGATGTCCAGTGCAGCAACAGACAGACGACCCAGCGCCAAGGAGCTGACCAGGAGCAAACCAGCAATACCTCCCTGAGTGGATTTTTCCCCACCTCTAGGTTCCCATCTGGAGCCGTAGAGCTGGGCAGGGGGAACAAATTCATCTCACAAACCGTCCATTATGGGGTAGGATCAAACAGGAGCCACCTTCTTCCCAGTTGGGAACAGGCCCCGTGCCAAAGCATTACCCTGCAGCCTGCGGAACTGCATCCCTCCCCGCTGCCCAGCCCAGCTCACCCCTGCGTCCCGCAGCCAACCCCACCGCACCGCCACTGAGCCTGACCTGGTAGTAGCAAGAGGGAGACATTGGAGCATCGTCTGTGACATGGGCCAGTGTTGGGCATTCCCCAGCCCAGACCCTGCTGCTGCGACACTGCCCCGGAACATCCCAAAAGCCCAGCCCTGCCCACCTGCGCCCCCACCCTGCAGGCAAAGGGAGTGGGGATGCACATCTCCCTGTGCAGAACTCTCCTGTTGGGCCTGCAAGCATCTCTCAGCTCCGGGGGGAGAGCGGCTGTGGCTGGACCAGCTCTATGCATCAGACAGCAGCAGGGCAGGGCGCCCCTTGCTCAGGTTTCCTCTCTGGGATCAGAGGCCTGGCAGGGATTGTTGGGAAGGGGATAACAAAGGCCTAGGAGAAAGGAACACTGACTCCACAGCTCAGCACGAGCTCCATTGATGCAGCTGTCACTCCTGAAACAAGCCCGCCCGGCCTCGAGCAGATGATGCCCCAGGGCCACGCCAGCAGTCACCTTAGCTCAGCCTCCCTCCTGGCATCCCACACTGGAAAGACACCCAAACTGGCTAAGGGCACACCCGGCAAGATCGCCAGCTGAGTGCTAAGTGGACTGGTGGAAACGGGCTCCCATCAAGGGAAGGCTAATGCCACAGGCCCCCAACCCCCACAGCTGTTCATTCCACACGCACACAGCTCCCGCTGCGCTCGCTCATTTTTATTAAAGTGAATAATCAAGAGCCCCACCTCGCCAGCCCATCTCCGCCCTGCGTCCCCCACACGCACGGGGCCCCGGCCCCACAAGACAGTTTTGCCTTTTTTTAAAAAGAAGACCGTATAAAAGAAAAACCAGCACAAGAGAACCCGGGGCAGAGGGGGGACAGGACAGAACGCGTGAGCACCCAGCGTTCCTGCCGGCAGCTCTCCCTTCCTACCGCTGGGCGGTTCGGCGTCCTCCGGCCAGGCTCCCGGAGCAGAGGGGGAGTTGCTCTCTGGGTTGCCCCAGGTATCATGGGCTCTTGGCCGGGCTGGGGCCACCAGAGAGCTGGCTAACTCCTGCCGCTCAGGCAGGTCCTACAGTTACACCGCACTTGGCAGGAGTTTGCTGGGGGTCGGTGGGTTTTTAAATGATTTTTCCTTTTTAAAAAAACGAAACGAAACGATTGGCTCCCAAAGAGCGGCCAAGGCCAAGCCCGGGGGAGGGTCAAGGGGCCGTGTGCAGCATTAAGTTCCGCAGGAGTTTCTGGCGCCCAACCTCATAATCCTCCTCGTCCACGTTGACCAGCAGCTTGATGGCCTCATGGCCCACGGCTTGCTTGAGCGAGTCCGTGATGAAGACGCCCTTGAGGGCCTCCAGCAACGAGCCGTTTATGTAGTCGCGCCAGAAGGCGTCGAGGTAGGTGAGCTCGGAGAATTTTATGTCACAGATGATAGAGCCCAAGTCCCGGGATTTTAGGATGGTGTTGGCCTGGTTGAAGCGCTCAAATTGCCGCTCCAGGGGATCCTGCTTGTTGGAGAAGACGTTGCCCTGGAGCGCTGTCTCGTGCTGGCAGTACTCGGCTCGGACTCGCAGGCGGATGTCTGGGGGCGGAAGGCAGGGGAGGACAGTTAGCAAGTTCACTGCAACCCCCCTCTGCCTGAGGATCCCAGCGCTCCGTGCCCCGGGGAAGGGGTAGCTGCCCTGTCCAGATGGCACAGAGGGGAGGGATGTAACCCAGGCCAGGGCCAGCAGTCGAGCTCAAACTGGAACCCAAGAGTGGCCACTAGCCCCCACCTCACTGCTCCTTCCCCACTTCACCATGTGTGTCATCAAGCATCGGCTGTGGAGAGGTGGCTCTGGTGGTGGGTGGGGAGGCGGGACCATAGGTCCTGGCTATCGGACCCAGTCTTGCCTCTCTCGTGTGCTGTGTGCCTAGATGTCCTGGCAACCAGCACCAAACCCAAGAGCCAATGAACAGTCACAAATATCAATGACAGCTGGTCTGTTTCCAGCTGACAGGGCAGTGCATTGTGCCCAGCCCTACACTCATTGCCAGCAGCATCCCCACTGAGCAGGAGCTGCTGGACAAGCCCTTCTCCACAGACACCTAACTGGGTGCTGAGCTCTTCCGAAAACCCAGTCCAGAGTGCTCGATTCCCAGCTCAGTATCGCCACCCAGCGCGCTGCAGAGACGCCAGCCTGTCTCCTCCAACACCCAACCCCCTTCTGCCCATTTGGATCAGCTGCGCAATCCAAACCTGTGCCCCGTCACTGGCATCCGGACACTGCGCTCTCACCAGACAGACCAGGTCAGCGGGACTGCCAGCTCGGAGCTCAGGGCGCTAAGTCGAGCGCCAGGAGCTTTCCCTCCACGGCAGGCACCATGGCCAGTTTTTTCTTGGGAATTAAAACATGGGCCCAACTCAGAGTGGCTGCTACCCTCCACTCCCAACTCCTGTTCGACATGGGGAAGGCTGCTGGGAGGAAGTAAGGGGTCTGGGCCAGCTGTAACAGCTCTCAGAGACAGGCAGGCTCCAGGCTCGGGCGAGACAGGCACATGGCTGGGAATAAGCTGCCTCGGGCTGGCTAATAGAGCCATGTGGCTGGTGAAGGGGGGTGGCAGCGGGAGGAGTGATGGGGTCTCTGCCCGCTCCATGTGCTGCAGAAACACAGTCACCCCTTGCTAGAGGCCGGGACTCTGGGCTGCTCTTGGCTTTGCAGGTAGCAGTGGTGGCTCAAACAGGTTTATCTGTGGGTGGCTAAGAGGCCAAGGTCTTTCCCTGCAGACACACACTCCTCACCCATCAATCCCTCCAGGCGGGACTATCCCAACAAGCTCCCATCTAGAGGCACCCGCTGGCAGGAGCGCATTCTCCTGTGCCAGTCCCAGGCAGCGTGGGACCCACCTGGCCTAGGGACCACCTGTCCTCCAGGCAGTGCTAATGGCTGCGAACAGCAGAGGTCATTCTGCTGACAGTCCCTAGATGGTGATCATGTTTGAAGAGTGGAGGCAGCAGAGGGTCCCCAGCTAGGGAACCAGCTCCTTTTGGCAGCCTGCCCACCAGTGCCTTCAGAGCCCAGGCTGGGCTCACTGCTGGGAGGTGGGTTTGGATGGTACAGGTGGGGGTGCTATTGGTGCTGTCTCATGAGGGCCATTTAAAATCACATGCCCAGATGCCACAGCACTAGGGAACTGGAAGTCATGACCAATCAATCAATCAATCTCACTCATCACAGAAGCTAGCTCTCTGCACAGGCAATAGAGGACAAGGCCGTTCAGGGTCATCCGGAGGGGATCAAAGCAGCTGACTGGTTTTTGCACCTCACTTTCAATGGGAAGGTTTGGAATTAAGTCCTGCTGTCACAATCGAAGGCAAGCCTTTCCAAGCCCCTCGTGAAGAGCTGAAGCGACAGACCTCACAGCCAGGAGCCCCTCCCAACTCACTGATTTCCAAGGAGACTGTCATCCCCACGACGAAGCAGAGTAAAGAAGTGGGTCTACTAATGCCAAGTCTTCCAAACCTGACCATGCTGTAAGTACCCAACTCCCAGGACACAACGTTGAGCATCTCAATGAAGACCTCCACTGCCTCTCAACCCCTTGGAGAGATTCCTCATTGAGACCAAGACTAAAAACCCTTTTGAGGGGCCGGGGTTATACAAACGTTGATTTCTTGCACAGGCAGAGATTCACCATCTCTATTATTTGTATTCCAGTGGTTTCTACAGCCTCCAAGCCAGACCAGGACCCCATTGTGGGTAGGCTGGGTAAAAGGGATATAACAAGCAGAATGAAGAGTGACAGTTGGCGAATGTCATGTTAGTCCCCAATGTATTATTTGTTTAAAATAAATAATCTAGCCCCTTTGACAGCTAGAGACTCCTAGAAACAGGGCTGGAGGGGACCTCCCAAGGGTATTTGGGCCCTCCCTGCACAATGGGGCAGAGTCAAGTAAAGGAGACCAGCCCTATCAGGTGTTTGTCTAACCTGATTTTAAAAGCCTCCAAGGATGGAAGGTTTAAAAACCTCCACAACAACCTCAAGCGGCTGATCAGCGTCACTGCTCCTCCTAGGATGTCCAATACCCTTAAGGTGCCTGTGACCTCAAGGGTTTAAATTGTGAGCATCTGCACGACGGATTCTTTCCGGTCTAGGAATTCCATTGAAAGATTTAGTTTTACTAAATTAATTCTTTGGACTTTCTCTTTCTCCTCCTAACCTGGCGTGCGCAGGAGGCAACAGTCTGGAGGTTTCATTCCTGCCTGTCCTCCCCGCCAAACTAGGCTGATGATCCGGCTGCGCCCACAAAAATGGGCTTGGGTTGTTTAAATCAGACTGTTGAGATTTTTCTTAAATTTCTTCTAATGCAGCCTTTGGAAGATGGGGGCCAAACTATCAAGCTCAGGTACAAGATCAGCCAGCCCCACCCTTCACACAAGGAGGGGAATAAAATTTAACTCACTAGTCCAAGAAAACCCCACCCCCAAGCTACTCCCCTCTGCCCCATCAACAAAATCACAATACAAAGGTTTTGACCAGTTCCAGGTTGGGCTAGATCCCAATAGGTGGCTAACCTCGTAACAGGCTGAGCCAGAACTCCGGATCTGAAGCAAAGCACAATTTTGTCAGGCTGTTCTAACGCATTTCTGCATCTTTTGGATGCTGGTGGATGAAAATACAGAAATCAAAATGCTCCAAAAATGTTTAAAGACCTCAGCACGGTGTTCAATTCTGCCCCTCCCTCCCCCCGCCCCTCAAGGAACTTGGTATTCATTTAGATTATCTGCAAAGTAAAAATAATAGAACTCGGTTTCCAATCTGCCCCACCACTGAGCCTTTGGGTAAAGTGGGGATGCAGAGCTTTTTGCCAGCCGTGCGAGATGACTATATGAACTAACACCTGTCCCTGGAAGGAGGAAGGATGAGCTTCTCCCAGCACCCCAGTGGTAACCCACAAACCCACCACAGCAACAGACAGGCCTACGAGCATAAGGATGGCCACAGTGGGTTCCACCTAGCCCAGGGTCTTGTCTCGGCCAGTGGCCAGTGTCAGATGCTTCTGACAGTTGGAGGTTTAGGGACACCTGGATACGGGGTTGTGTCCCTGACCATCTTGGGTAATAGCCGTTGATGGACCTTCCCTCCAGGAACTTAGGCTCTTCACAAGTTCTTACCACAAGTCTGTTTCTCTTTAGGATCCGGCGTCATTGACTTCCTCCTCTTATGCTGGCTATTGAGGAGGGCTCTCCCACGGCCAGGCCTCTTGGTACAGACCGGAGGTCCAGCGGAGGAGCGGCAGACCACAGGGTGATGGGGAGGCACTAATGCAGAGAAAGAGAGCCGGGGTTAGAAAGGCAAAGGTAGACAGAGCCCAGGATCACATCGCTTCTCCAAGGGGGAGCAATATCACACGAAGTAAAGACAGATGAAGCCTCTCAGCTCCCATATATTCCTTCCCCAGCCACTTGCTGTGGGAAGTTTTGTAGGTCTCCAGTGATGGGGATTGCAGCCTCTCCTTTGGGAAGCTGTTCAACATCCCATCAGTCTGGAAGCTGTTCAGTTAGCCCTGACCCCTGCAGCACCCTAGAGAATTCCTCACTCTCCTTGCTGTGCACAGCCTCTAAAGATCAGCGGATGTATGCCCCGGCCTAACCCGGTGCTTTCACTCAATCTCCTCCTTGTCGCCCCCACCCAGCCAAACCCTCCACCCTTCCCAGATGATTTTGCTGCTCTTCTCTTAATGCTCCCCAGTCTCTCTCCGTCTTTCTGGAAACATGGCGCCAATACCTAAAGACGGTATCTCAGGTACAGCCACACCTGCGCCAGAGAGACGAATGGTCACTTTCTTGCTTAGTAAAAAGCAACAAAGTCCTGTGGCACCTTATAGACTGACGCAGTGGGTATTCACCCACAAAAGCTTATGCTCCAATACATGTTAGTCTATAAGGTGCCACAGGACTCGGTCGCTTTTTACAGATCCAGACTAACACGGCTACCCCTCGGTTTCTTGCTTAGTGATACCTGTGCTCATGATGTCTAAAGTCATCTTTTTTGGTCAAATATTACAACGCAAACACCAGTCTAATTTACTGTCCACAACTTAAATGCAGCTGCCTCTTGGGTGGGGCATAGTAGCTGTTTAATAACTCACAACATTGCCCACCAGAGCATTCTTCACCTCTGATCCCACGTTACCCCCAATTCAAACTGCAGGAGGAATTTAAGGAAGCAGAACATATGGCATTTGGCCAGATTAACACTCCAACTCTTACCAACGGTGCTAGAACATATTTAATGGCCACATATGGTCAGGACCGCAGTTTGGCATCTCATGCAAAAGAAACTTTTCCAGCAGCACAATGCTTCTCACAGCACGTTGGGGCTCACGACCCACTGAGGGAAAAGCACCCCGTACTGAACATTTAACATCACTGTCCCAAGCCTGCAGAGTCTGCAAGCTCCGACAAGATCACAGCACAGGCTGGGATGGCTGCAGATGCAAGTGCAACGGGACAAGGAAAATAATTCTGGCTAATCAAGGGCAGTAGCACGTACCACAACCCACCTGCTGCTCTGGAACAAAATGACCCAGAATTTCAGAGACAGCCCTGGGTGTGTGAGGCTAAGACTTTGCTCAATGAATTCAATGCATGGTGGTTATTGCAGTTAACCCCCCATTGAGGTGTTTGGGCTCAGTGGGCTCGGAGACCGTTACATTTCAGCCTCAGAGCTTAAAGTGCTAAGTGCGGTGCTACAAATTTTAAGCAACGTTTGATCATTTTGATCTAAGCCTCCAGAATAGAATGATGCTCCTTAAACTCAGTTCATCACCAAGCCACCTTTTAATCTGTGTCAGTATCATCTCTGCACCCAACGAATGAGCACCTTTAGCTGCGTGGCCAGGGAACCAGCTTTGAAGTGTCACAAACCCTGGTGGCTCCAGTACAGCAGCAAGCGCATTTTGGAAGCAGTCTATCTACAAGGAGTTGCTTTATTGTTCCTACGCAGGGTTAAAGCATATTTTGGCCTAAGATCTATAGTCAGTGGAATATAAACCTCTTGAACCCAAGGAGTGCTTGTGTGTGATCTTGTCGAAAGTGGCCACGTAAAAACACGGCTACCTCATTCCCTGCGTGGGTCAGAGTTACATTGCTAATTTGAGCAACGGTATGAACATACAATAGTAAGGATGGTCTTGCCCTTAATGCTCATTTAATCAAAACCCAAAGAAGAAGAATTCATACTCTGGCTCATCCTTTGGGAGTCTGATTGCTGAGCAAAGCCAAATGCAGAATCATAATTGCTGGACAAGGTCAGAAGAAGCAGCAGCTTGATTTGCAGATGCCCCGTGGAGTTTGCAGTACCAGCCGTTAGAAGTTTTTCCCCCCCTCCCTAACTTGTTAACAGAGCACATTTGGTCTGGGATCACAGAGGAGTGACATGGAGACACTAGGTCCTTTTCGGAGGGTAACAATAAGTTTTGATTTAGAAATAGAGATTCGGTCATAATATTTTTCCACCATAAACTGTGCCGGGATATGCAGGGCTATGTCTGAGCCGAAGTCTTTTACAGTGTAATGGATGCCTCCAACAGCTCAAGAACAACAGCCCACTGAAGAAAACACTCCCTTTGCCCTGGAAAGAAGGGCTTTATAACTTCACTTTAAAAGTCAGTGAACCTTTTTCGGTGAGCGTGTTCTGCAAGCTGAAAAGTTAATTCTCACCCTGAACAACGCTTGAAATCACAGCTGTGAGCTGGACGTGTAACAAGTGAGCCAGAAATTACTGGCTTGAACTTTTCCAGGAAACGAGTGAGTATTTGGGACAACCCGGGACCACAGTTTGGGAGCCCAAAACTCCAGCGTGCTGCAAGCACTGCTGCTAAAGAGTACTTCCTTTTTCTAGAGCCTTCCTCACAAGGTCTCAGTTGGCTTTACAAACGTTTATAAATTCATAGATTTTAAACGCACAAGGGAGAGCTATGATCACCTAATCCCAGGGCCGGTGCTACCATTTAGGCCAACTAGGCGGTTGCCTAGGGCGCCAAGATTGGGGGGGTGCCAAAAAGCAGCGCCCCCAATTTTTTTTTCTCTTTTTTTTTTTTTTTTTTTCCCTTTTTTTAAAAAACAGCGGCCGCTGCGCTGGGAGGGAGAGGGAGTCTGAGCCACCGGCAGGCAGCCCTGGGGTTCCCCTGGGTCAGAGCTGCCGCACGGATCCCCAGGCCGGAGTGTGGGGAGCTGCTGCGGGGGGGGGGGGGGGGGGGGGCCGGGGGGGGGGGGGGGGCTGCCAGGGGGGGAGGCGCCTCAGGGTGGAGCTGCCGCAGCCTAATCCAACCCCTGCATAACAGGGGAAAGAATTTCCCCTCAGCAATTCCTGCCCAAAACTTCAGGTTAAACTAGAGCACCTCTAAACAAGGTATAATATGCATCAGCTTCAACATGTTAAGAGTTTAGTGGCATGGAAGTAAAGGGACGCAGACAAGGGAAAATAGGACTGTTCCAATAATCCACATTTAACCTACAACACACTGATGCATAAGCCTTAGGAGATCCCAGCTGTTTATGACCAAGGATTCCAGTGAAACCCTGGTATTAGGCAGCAGTACCGAACTCTTACCTGATTTGTGGGGGTGGGTGAGACCATGCTCTGCGTCGCTGTGAGCTCGGGGCATCACGTAACGAATGGACGTCTCTTCTAGGTACTTGTCCACGAGGTCTGGGCACACTGGAAAAGAGAGAAAGAATTTTATTTTATTTTATTTTAATTTTTAAAAAGAGGGCAGAGGAAACCATTACTGATACAGCAGATGCCAACATGAAGGCAGAGGGAACTGTTAAAAATCAGGGTGTGAAAAATTTGACCTGCCAGAGGCCAACATGAAAGATTTTTCAGGGTGAAGGAGGGGTTCACACAAAGGAGGTCCAGGGGCAGGAGCTCCAAAGCAGGGACTGCCTTCCCAAGATGCTTCAGAGTGAAACTTAACATCATTCTTGTCACTTTCACTGTTGCCCACTGGGTTCTGAAGAGCAGCAATGGAACTGTTGTCAGTTTCACTTTGCTGCTTGAGAAATCTAGAAGCAGCAGTTGAGGCAGTGGACCTGCCAGCAGTCTCAGGAACAGGACTCTGCACTCATACACATTTTGAATGGTTGTCTTCCCAACCGTGATGGCTAGATTTTTTTTTTTTTTTTTTTAATTAAAGCTTAGAGTCTAAAAAAGTTGACGGCTTGGACCCCAGGGACAAGTCAATTTTTCTAGCCCTGACAGTGATGATCTGACATTTATTCCCAACATTAATTTAGTTACGTTTGCAGAATGACAGACATCACCTAACAGAAAGCGGCACAACCCATTTTCAAATTAAATAGCACATCAAGAACTGCAGCGTGTAGAACTATTAATTGTTCTTTAAGATCAGATCTCCCTTTGGCTGGACAGATTTTAAACCCAAGTAGTCCACATGTGAGAGCATACCAAAGACTTTGTAAAACAGAACTTACAGAAACTCTTGTTTGGATTTACCACCACCATTACGTGCATCATCTCAACTCATTAGAAGCCCGAGGGCCTAATGATTGGTCAGACTTGACTGGGCATTACATGTCACACACGTATACGCACAGCCCTTTGTTAGAAGGTTAACAACCGTAACCAGGCAATGCAGTGTCTGAGTAAAAGCAAGATCATGAGGTATGCAGATGACCTAGCCCTGTGCAAGGCTTCAACCAGTGACGCACTCAAACTAAGACTCTAACGTCACAAGAGACCATTGTGATCATCTACTCTGACCTCCTGCACATTGCAGGCCACAGAACCTCCCCCACCCACTCCTAAAATAGACCCCTAACCTCTGGCTGAGTGACTGAAGTCCTCAAATCATGGTTTAAGACTTCAAGTTACAGATAATCCACCATTTACACTAGTTTAAACCTGCAAGTGTCCCATGCTGCAGAGGAAGGCAAAACTCCCCCCCCCCCCCCCCCAGGGTCTCTGCCAATCTGACCCAAGGGGAAAATTCCTTCCCGACCCCAAATATGGTGATCAGTTAGACCCCGAGCATGTGGGCAAGACCCGCAAGGCAGATACCTGGAAAGAATTCTCTGTAGTAACTCAAAGTGTCCCGTTTCTGCCCATTGGGGATTTTTACAACTGGCAGTCACTGATGAGCCATATGCCATTGTAGGCAGTCCCATTATCCTGTCCCTCCATAAACGTATCAAGCTCAATCTTGAAGCCAGTTTGGTTTTTTGTCCCCCACTGCTCCCCTTGGAAGGCTGCTCCACAACTTCACTCCTTGGATCCTAATTGAGCCTAAACTTGTTGATGACCAGTTTATAGTCACTTGTTCTTGTGTCCACATCGGCGCTTAACTTAAATAACTCCTCTCCCTCCCTGGTATTTATCCCTCTGCTGTATTTAGAGAGAGCAATCACATCTCCCCTCAGCCTTCTTATGGTTAGGCTAAACAAGCCAAGCTCTTTGAGTCTCCTCTCGTAAGGTAGGTTTTCCATTCCTCGCATCATCCTAATAGCCCTTCTCTGCACCTGTTCCAGTTTGAATTCATCTTTCCTAAACACGGGAGACCAGAATTGCACAGAGTATTCCAGATGAGATCTCACCAGTGCCTTGTATAATATTAACACTTCCTTGTCTCGACTGGAAATACCTCACCTGATGCATCCTAGGTCTGCATTAGCCTTTTTTCGTGGCCGCATCACATTGATGGCTCATAGTCATCCTGTGATCAACCAACACACCCAGGTCCTTCTCCTCCTCTGTTGCTTCCAACTGATAAGTTCCCAGCTTATAGCAAAATTCTTGTTGTTAGTCCTTAAGTGCATGACCTCGCACTTGGCACTATTAAATTTCATCCCATTTCTATTTCTCCAGTTTACAAGGTCACCCAGATCTTCTTGTACGATATTCCAGTCCTCCTCCGTACTGGCAATACCTCCCAACTGTGTGTGTCATCCACAAATTTTATTAGCACACACCCACTTTTTGTGCCAAGGTCAGTAATAAAAATATTAAATAAAATTGGTCCCAAGACTGATCCCTGAGGAAGTCCACTAGTAATCTCCCACCAGCCTGACAGTTCACCTTTCAGTATGACACATTGTAGTCACCCCTTTAACAAGTTCCTTATCCACCTTTCCATGCTCATATTAGTCACCATCTTCTCCAAATTAACTAATAATTTCCCACATGGAACTGTATCAAATGCCTCACTGAAATCCAGGTAGATTAGATCGACTGCATTTCCTTTGTCTAAAATCAGTTAACTTCTCAAAGGAAGAGATCAGGTTGTTCTGGCACAATCTACCTTCTGTAAAACCATGTTGTATTTTATCCCAATTACTGTTCACATCTATGTCCTTAACTACTTTCTTTTTCAAAATTTGTTCCAAGACCCTGCACACAATTGAGGTCAAACTAACAGGCCTGTAGTTTCTTGGATCACTTCCCCCCCCCCTTTCTTAAAAATAGGGACTATATTAGAAATTCTCCAGTCACAGGGTACGCCCCCTGAGCTTACAGATTCATTAAAAATCCTTGCTATTGGACTTGCAATTTCAGGTGCTAGTTCCTTTAATATTCTTGGATGGAGACTATCCAGGCCCCCCGATTTAGTCCCATTAAGCTGTTTGAGTTGGACTTCCGCCTTGGATGTGGTAATTTCTACCTCCATATCCTTGTTGCCATTAGCCACCCTGCCACTACCCCTAAGCTCTTCATTAGCCTAATTAAACGAGGCAAAGTATTTGTTTAGGTGTTGGGCCATGCCTAGATTATCTTTAATCTCCACCCCATCCGCAGTGCTTAGTGGTCCCACTTCTGCGTTCTTATTTATATGGTTATAAAACCTTTTATTATTGGTTTTGATTCCCTTTGCAAGCTCCAACTCTGATTGACTTTTGGCAGTTCTCACACTTTCTGACTCCAAGTAGTAGTTTTCCTCACTAATTCCTCCCATCTTCCGTTTCTTGGAGGTTTCTGCTTTCTCTCAATAACCTGTTTGAGATTCTTGCTCATCCAGCTTGGTCTGTAACCCTTCCCTATGAACTTTTTCCCCTTGCTTGGGATCCAGACTTCAGATAGCTTCTGCAACTTTGACTTAAAGTAATTCCAAGCCTCCTCCACATTCAGATTCCTGAGTTCTTCGATCCACTTCCCCAACTAATTCCCTTAATTTTTTTAAGTTGGCTCTTTTGAAATCAAGGACCCTTGTTTCAGATCTATTTTTGTGTATCCTTCTCTTTAGTTTAAGCTGAATTAACTCATGATCACTTGAGCCAAGGTCATCCTCTACAACCAGTTCTTCTACGAGGTCCTCACTACTCACCAATACCAAATCTAAAATGGCATCACCTCTCGTTTATTCAGCAACTATTCGATGAAGAAATCTGTCAGCTATCACATATAGGAAAATTTGGGCCCCACTATTATTAGTAGCATTTGTCCTCCAATCTATAGCTGGGAAGTTAAAGTCTCCCATAATCACACAATTCCACCTAGTATTTATTTCAGTAAAAACATAAAACGTAAAAACATTAAAGAGGTCTCTATCCAGATCCAAATTGGATCCTGGTGGTCTGTAACACACCCCAACCACTATATCAGGGGAACCTCTAGAAGTTTTCTTCCCCAAAGTGGTTTTGGCCCAAACAGACTATTTTATCCATTCCATCACTTCTAATTTCTTTACAGTCTACCTCAGCATTAACATACAGTGCTACTCCTTTATTTGTCTTTCCTGAACAGCACATACCCTTCAATACCTGTACTCCAGTCATGACTACTATTCCACCATGTGGTTTGAGCACTGGCCTGCTAAACCCGGGGTTGTGAGTTCAATCCTGGAGGGGGCCATTTAGGGATCTGGGGCAAAAACTGAGGATTGGTCCTGCTTTGAGCAGGGGGTTGGACTAGATGACCTCCTGAGGTCCCTTCCAACCCTGATATTCTATGAAACTATGTTTCTCTTATCCCTATAAATCTGGTTTCACTTCCTGCACCAGTAGTTCTAGTTCCTCCGTTTTGTTACCAGGCTCCTTACATTGGTTTGCAAACATCTGAGCTGTTGCTGCTTGGTTTCGCCCACATTCCTCGCCTAATTGGGTACAGTCATTCCACTGCCAGTATCACGTGTCTGACTGGTATCAGCACTATCCCTCCTAAATGTTCATTCTCCTACCCACGTCTGTTCCTCTCTTCATTGATACATCTCCTCTTACTTGATTTTCCTCCCTCTCAACGTTAAAATCAGGCTTGGAGGTTACATGAGCATCTCCCAACAGCCTCCCGAGTTCCTAGTTTAAAGCTCTTTTAATGAGTTGTGCCAACCTCCATCCCAGACATCTATTTCCCTCCCTACTCACGTGGAGTCCATCCCTTAAGAACTGTCCTCTGTCCATGAATGCCTTCCAGTGGTCAAACATCCCAAAGGCCTCCATATAGCCTAATTGCCTGAGCCACCTGTTGATCACCGTAACAGTCCTCTCATTTAAATCTCACCCAGGTTCCAGTCTTACACTCGCGAGGAATCACTAATCAAAGCTTTCCTTGCTTCAGGGCATGACACAGTTATCCTTCATTTGCAGGTGTGTATTGTCCAGAAAGCAGTATGTATAGAACACAGCAGTCGATTCTCACAGGTGCCCAGCTGAATGAACCTTTCAACCCTGATTTACGCTCCCTTTGGTTTGCTGACCAAATTTTGTATTAATTTCCCAATCTACTACTTACTTTTAAAGTTACTTAGTAGTTGTGTTCCCTCTGTATCTTAACCCAGTATATTCCAGGCTACTCCCAGAGGTCAGACTTCGCCAGCCATTTGGCTTGTCCACATTCATCTGAGATTTCAGGTTGTAAAGACTTAATTATGCTCAACAATCGCAGAAGTCTTCTTTATTTCTCTTTGGATTGCTTGATAAATGGGCGCAAACAATATGCATTTTAATATGCTAAATGTATATGTATACATCTAGGAACAAAGAAGGTAGGCCATATTTACAGGATAGGGGACTCTACCCTGAGAAGCAGTGACTGAAAAAGGTTTGGGGTCATGGTGGATAATGAGCTGAACATGAGCTCCTAGTGCAACACTCTGGCCAAAAGACCTAATGAGATCCTGGGAGAGACAAACAGCAGAATCTCAAATAGGAGCAGAGAGGCCATTTTACCTCTGTATTTAGTTCTGGTGCCCACAACTCGAGAAGAATGTTGAATAACTGGAGAATGTTCAGAGAAGAGCCATGAGAATGATTAAGGGTACGTCTATACTTACCTCTGGGTCCATCGGTAAGCAATCGATCTTCTGGGATCGATCCCGGAAGTGCTCGCCGTCGACGCTGATACTCCTGCTCCGCGAGAGGAGTACGCGGAGTCGACGGGGGAGCCTGCCTGCCGCGTGTGGACCCGCGGTAAGTTCGAACGAAGATATTTCGACTTCAGCTACGTTATTCATGTAGCTGAAGTTGCGTATCTTAGTTAGTGTGGACCAGCCCTAACTGTCTTATATAGCGACAGACTCCAGGAACTCAATCTACTTGTGTTAAAGGAGACTGGCAGGAAACTGCTATTATGCAAGATCAAAGTGCAATCACTGAGCATAGTTGTTATCCTCTTATGCCAGTGAAAGAAACCTGGGTACGGAATAAAAATTGATGAAAAATTCTGATTTTTAAAATTCAAATTAAATAAACTTAAATTACGACATCCTTTGTTAAGATCTAAACTTATTTTAATCTATTAAAATCATTTAAATTAAACACAAATAGTATTCAAGCAGGACAGGTGTGCCGTCAAAAAGTCCAACCCCTGAACTGGTGGAAATCACGGGCTCAGCATCTGGAAACAGTTCTCTGACGTGCAAAAGCACCTTTTGTCAGCAGCAGCATAGACTATTTCCTTCATTTCAGTTTATCCAACCAGTTCAGTGAAAGAACTAACTATTGAAAAGTGAGAAACTGACTAGAAGTTTTAATAAAAAAGCGTGTTGCCCTCTTCCAACCTATAAATAAAAATGAGGTGAGAGAGGATATGGTCTACTAGTTCTAAAATATTGCAGGATAGGGAGACCAAAAACAATCAGTTCGATTCACTAAATATAAATATTTCCTTTGTTTAATAAATCAGTTTTAAATGGTAAATGCTTCGATACGTTTTTTCTTATGTATGCAGAACATTTAAGATAATTTTATTCAACCAATAATTTTAAAATGCTGGTTTTGTGCATTTTTAATTCCATTCCAATTTCCATCTAAATGGATCTCAACAATCATCAGTAAAAAAAAAGTTAATCTAGTAAATAAGAAATGCTTCACTGTTTTCTAACAATAAAAAACAGAAATTAAGAATCTGAGTAAGTTTATGTTAAGCTACATAACTGCTTAAATAAATGTGTATAGATACAGTGTTGTGCTGGGAACAAAAAAGTAATAAGTTACACCAACCATTGAGAATCTTTAGGAAAAAGGAGTTTAAAAAGTACAAATGCAAAATTAGGTTGAAACCGATTATTTAAATCAATCCACCATGCAACAGGACATGGAGATGAAGATGAAAATAGAAGAAGTGCTGTTTGTACAAATGTAAAAGGTTGAGAACTTATGTGCAAATTCATGAGAGAGAGAGAGAGACCATCAGTTTAGATTTTTTTTAAAATAAGAATCAAGCTTCACTGAATTTTTACCTACTATTAACACCAGAGACCCCTGTACACCTCAAAAAAAAAAAATTCTTTTTTGTTCCCAGCATTTTTTGCACACTCAATTTCCCAGTTACCGCTTATTTGTTTGGATTTGTCACACAAGAGGGAAGGGAAAAGCATTTAATGAAAATATGAAAGTTATTGTAACACTCAGAAAACTGGCCAGGGAGTTCTGGGACACATGAATTACCTGAAACTAATGAAATCATCATTAAAAAAAAAAAAAAAAGAGAGAGAGAAAGTTATCCAGGTATCTTCAAGGAATCTCAAAGCAATATTAATTCAGTCACAATATGCGTAAGTGTTTGTACTGTTAATTTATGTACCATATATATCTAACATGGTTAACGCTGCTGTGGGAAACTAACTCTGGATTTCAGTCTGCTTCAGTTCTAAAACTTTCCTATTTTCCTTTTAATGTTGTTGGTTAAAACCCAAACAGGGGAAGGAGAGAAGAAATATAAATTGAGTGTGGCTGCACACTCAAGTCACTGGAGTCTTTATGTCAGGGCTTAAAAGTTTGCCAGTCACTCACTAGCCAGGGGATGATGCATGAGCAAATGAGGAGGGCCCCACCCCCAAGGAAGTTCAGGGATGATGCGTGGATGAAAAGCCCAGCCCTACCCCAACTGCTTACCGCGATTCCTACCAGATTGCTGACTATGGACCCAGCTTGTGGGTTCTATCATGAGCCTCTGGCTAACAGGTCTCAACATTTGAAGGCCACCCCATGCTGGAGGAAAGATGCTTGCCCTCCTATCAAAGCCCCTCCTGACTTAAAGGAAAGGTGGATTCCAGAGACTATAATGAAGGAAGGCTTAAAACACATCTGATTGATAGAAAGCTGAATTCTCTTACTTTCTTTAGAGGCTTTTAATGGCTCTGTCCTTCAGCACAGCAATGTCTGAGCACCTCACAAACACAAAGAAGTTTATCATCACACCACCATGACCAGGACGAAAAGCCTTAGTCTCACTTTCCAGATGAAGAACTGAGGCACAGATTAAGTGACCTGCCCAATGTCAATATCTGTGACCGTCCGGATGAGAACCCAGATATCCAAGTTCCAGTCCAGTGCCTTGATCACCGTCATCCCTTCCTCCCAAAGGTGCAGTAAAGTTAGCTCTTCTGTTCACTTTCCAGGTAAATGCAAATCTACTTTTATCCGTATAACAATTATGTTGTTAGAACGCTACATGGCAAAATACCAATTAAAAAAAAATACTGTTGACACTCTGCTCATCTGTTTTAGACAGCTCTTTGATTCACTTCCAGGTTTACCATGCATTGAGGACATGAAATTGTCTATTACACTGACGACTACTTCCAACATTTTATTGTTGAGAAAAATCAAGAGAGTTGGCATGTATGTTCCTCCCAACCTCCTCTTCTATTAGGGTTTGTCTTGACTGCAACTGTTATCTTGAATTACTAATACCCTCCAGTCACGCCATTCAAGCTAGTTTAGCTCAAGTGAGGGCAACCACGAACTACACAGAATGATTGGATTAGTAGCTGAGGAGTTGTAACTCAAGTCACTGAATCCCCAGCTCTAGATTCAGCAGCACTCCAACTCTAACTCTCATCCCTGACAGGGCACCTAGCTTGAGGTTAAAGGACCACTTAACTCAAGCAAGACATTTGTGGGTGTGGGCAGGAGTTGGGTGAGAGGCAACACTTAAGTTATGTCTTGAGCTACCAATGCTGTGAAGACAAGTCAATGACAGAACAAGGAGTAATGGTCTCAAGTTGCAGTGGGGGAGGTTTAGGTTGGATATTAGGAAAAACTTTTTCACTAGGAGGATGGTGAAGCACTGAAATGGGTTACCTAGGGAAGTGGTGGAATCTCCATCCTTAGAGGTTTTTAAGGTCAGGCTTGACAAAGCCCTGGCTGGGATGATTTAGTTGGGATTAAGTCCTGCTTTGACCAGGGGGTTGGACTAGATGACCTCCTGAGGTCTCTTCCAACCCTGATATTTTAGGATTCTATGAACAGAGAGCAAATGGGTGTCCTTTTCAGAGAAAGGTAATATACTCTGATTTATAGGGGATACCTTTAAATTGTCAACATTTACCTACAGCTGCCATATAGCTAAGACAACACCATAGGAGGATACTGGACTGCCACCAATTTTTAACATTAACCCTTGCCTAAACACTAAAGGAAGGAGGAGGATTCTTTAGGGTGCTATAAGGTGACACAGCTAAAAGTAATCAGATTCAATTAAGAGACTAATATAGACAGCAGCAAGAGCTATTCAACAGCTATGGCGAACCCAGGTGTCAGGTTCTAGGAGTTTTCATAGCTATTCTGAGTCACCCTAGTTACCAGACCAGATGGGTCTCCTTAGCTCCAGATCAAGAGTATCAACGTTTAAAGTCTCTAAGGCAAATGAAAAGGGGAACAGCCAGCTCAGGAGGACGTTTGGGCTGTAGTGACTAAAGTGACACCTCCCCCAGCCTGTTTTTGGTCCTCTTTTCCCTCCACCTGTGTAACATTTCTATCCCTGCCTATATTGCTGCTCACAGCTTTCCCAAGCAGTAGCATGAAATGCCACTGGTGTCCACAGTGCTATGAACAACAACAGTGAAAACTGATCAGAGACTTGTCAATTTCACGGTGGTTTAGGAAGGCCAAGAGCAGCTGACTCAGCCAGAATTGTGTTGATTTACATTAAGGGCTAGTTTTGTTTTGTTGTTTAGAAAAAATGGAAGTTTAAATTCTGCAAAAATTGATGACAATCTTTCCTTGTTATAAGTGAAAGTTTCCTTCTGACAGGTGGATGTGTCAGGTCCTGTTTAATCTGGATCAAAGTTTCTGAGGCCGAGCATTGGAATCCTGGCATGCTCTAAGACAGTACACAGCCAGTGGATGCACGGCATTGATCCAGGAAGGTTTGGAAGCTGGAGAATTGGTACAGGGTTGTGGTGTGGATAAGATCCCACAGGTTAGTTTGCTCAGATCCGAAAGGGAGAATCACTGTACCGGGGTGGTTATTGAAATGTTCAATACATCAGTAAATCTCTCAGAGCGGTGCTTTGCAGAACGCTGAGTGTGTGGAGCACACAATGTATGAAAGCAGGTTATGGGACAGGGCAGGGGAAAAAGCAGAAGGGTCATTAACCCTTCTGAACAGATTTTTTTGTGGGATGAAGGAAAGAAGGAGGGATTGAGAAACAGTCCTACCCCTCCCCCCCTATCTCGGACACTGGAAGAAGCCAAATGTATTTTTGAAGCTTCACTCCCGGAGAGATACACCCCTGCACCCTACACTATTTCAAAGTTCACCCTGATTTACTTACAATGTGCACATTCCCAAGGGCTCAGCAAGGGGAGGGCATAACCAGGACATGTATTAACATTTCAAAATGTTTCCCTCCCACAGTGTAGTGACTATCAAGTCATCATCAAAGACAGCAGGTATACAGTGCACTGGAGGTTGTAACACCCAATTTTGAACTGAGTGCAAGAGAAGTGAAAAATTGAATCAAGAAAGCTCCCAAGCATGTGCTTGCCATTCCTATCCTCCCCTTACACACAAGCATCAAAACCAACTGAACTGATTCCATTTTTCCCAGAAGACTTTCACAACTGGGCCAGCACCAAGGGAGAGACTTCAGTCTAAAAAGGAATCTTTTCCCCCAAACTTCTGTAAATTAATGAATACGGTAGTTTTGCTCTGTCACTGAAATCCTGCATGGTATTGCTATTGGTAAGCAAAGAACGGAGGAAAGGCAGGCATCTCCATCTCAGCTCCCCCACGTTCCTTGTCTGAGCATCTCACACCTGTACACCAATCTCAATGTCCTCTATCATCCCCATTATGCTTCTAGGCTCATGGGGACCAGTGGGGATTCCTTTCAGAACACTTTACTGCTGCTGATGATTGATCTGATCAACTTCATAATACAGTAGACCCTCAGAGTTACGAACACTTCAGGAATGGAAGTTGTTCGTAACTCTAATCAAAACATTATGGTAGTGCTTTCAAAAGTTGACAACTGAACACTGACTTAATATAGCTTTGACACTTTACTAAACAGAAGAAAAATGCTGCTTTTAACCATCTTAATTGAAATGAAACAAGTACAGAACATTCTCAAATCATTTTTTTTAAACTTTCCCTTCTTATTTTTTAGTACCTTACGTTTAACACAATACTGTGCCACATTTGCTTTTACTTTGGTCTCTGCTGCTGCCTGATTGCATACTTCCGATTCCAAATGAGGTGTGTGGTCGATTGGGTCAGTTCATAACTGAGGTTCTACTGTATGGTCTTCCCCCTGCCTTCTGATGGGACAGGGTTATCTTAACAGACCTCGGCACTCAATTAGGTTGTCCCACACGGCAGCACAGACTGTTACCCACATTGTTACTGGACAGCCACAGACAAGCTTTTATCATCTCACTTCTCAGCAACGCAAAGCAGCAACAGCAGCTTGACTTAAACTGCCAACGGAGATCTATAGCTCTCAATAGAGCATTAGGAGCAGCCAAGGACACAGAGCAGATGACTTACCAGCCCTTCTCCTCTTCAGCGTGACATAGGGCAACAGGTCATGGCGCGTGATAATCCTCAGCAGCTGCAGCACCTGGCGGAAGTTGGTCTCATCACAGCGGCCCTGCCTTTCTAGTGCCAGCAGGAAGTCCCGGCCGCTGCGGATCATCCCCCTCTCGTAGTCATCAATCACATCCACAAAGAGAAAGGACAACACACGTACGTCCCGGTGGGTCAGGTGAGTGCCCACAATGTCAAACATGCGGTGCAAACTATAGAGTCCATGCTCCCTGTCCCCCGTCTCCTCCGGCCAGGCTTGCGCTCGACTCCGTTTCAAGGTGTCCATCCTGCACGATGGCTGATCCCGTCACGTGCCACCCAATTCCAGAGGATTGGGGGGCTGTTCCCAGCACTGCAACCCTGGAAGATAAAGAGGGCCAACAGGCTGTAATCAACAATTTTGCTGGTTTGTTCCCTAATTACTCTTAGCAAGATACTTAAATGAAAATCGTTGTCTGAATTCCCGCATCAGGAGCAGTCTGTACTCAGATCCTCCTTATCTAGTCATAATATTCATAGTAATTCATTCTCTCTATATATATATACATACACACACACTAATTAATTCTCTCTCTCTCTCAAGTGAAAAGCTCTAGAGAGAGAGCGCTTTTCACCTAAGAGTCCCTATGGCAGTCAGTCAGGATTATATTTCCCCCCCATCTGGAAAGGGGTTACATAGGCTCAGAGTTTGTTCAAAGGTCAAACAACAAGTCTGTGTCAGAGCTGGAAATAGAAACCAGGAGTCCTGATCACCAGCCCTGTATCTGATCTCCTCTGCCAACTCCTCCTACTATAAAGTTGCTGGAAATCACTCCTCCTTGCTGTTCACTAGAGACCAGTCTACTGGCCTTCAAGACATAATGCAAAACACAATGTTTAACCGGCTTTGTACTGGGTATTTACAAAGGGGGGGGGGGGGGGGAGAGAAGAGAAGCTTTCCATGAGGTATCTAGCCAGATACTGACACTGCTCCCATGGTATCTGAATGACCAGCATGAACATATTTATGGACCAATATAAAGTGCTATATATTATTTCTCATCTAAGGATCTCAAAGTACTTTAAACATTAATTCAGCTTCACAGTTTCCCTTCTGAGGAAGGTGCGGTCTCTCTTTTACAGAGGAATACTCTGGCATACAGAGGGATTAAGCGATTTGCCCAAGGTCATCCAATGGCTAAATGGCAAATCTAGGAAGAGAACCCAGGAGCCCTGACACCTAGTTCCCCACTCTAAATACTAGCACAACCGAAGCATTTCATTTATGGACCTTAAGGTGGTTTAACTTTTCCTCCTCCCACTCACACCACGTTGTTCAATTCTCATCCTGCTTGGTAATTTGTCATCCTGCACCTGCACAACATGTGTAAGACTTGAGAGAGAGAGAGTGTGTGTGTCTTGGTGCAAAATGTATGGCACAGACTCTATCCAACCCTTCAAGGGGTGGAATATGATTAATTGCATGCAGGTCTTTCATCTGTCATCAGGCCGCCCCACCTGGAGTGCCCTCCTATGACAGGCTGTGGCATGACAGGCACACCTGTCTCAGCTTCCCTCGTTCAGAGGCCCCAGAGACAATGCAAAGACTCTCTTAGTTCCCATAGCCCTTGTACATTTCATTTATTACAACACACACACACACACCTGGGCACATAAGTCACAACACCACAGTCTAGACAAAGCATCAAATACAGCTTCAGCAGCCTTCAGCACACCCCAGCTCCCTAGCATCTCTCACCACGCCCTGGCTCTGTCAGTTCTCTCCTGTCCTTGTACCAGGATAGCCACCGTAATCCTTCCAATTGGAGAACACCCCTGTTCTTCCCAGTGGGAACCCCTACAACCTTGTTACTGGGGAGCCTTCTTGCCAGGGAAGCATCCCTCACTCCTCTGGGTCCAGCTCTCTGGCCCTGTAAGCCCCTCCACTACTACCCTCCCCCCACCTCTCCGATTTAGAGCCAGCAAGCAACTCTCTATGATGCTCCTTCAGTTCTGGCTCTCTCTGGCTTGGGGATGCCAGCCAGCAAACCCGTCTTACTGCTCTCCCAGCTTTCAGCCTTTCCCCAGGAAATACCTCCTGCTTCCTATCAGGACTCCTCCAGTCCCCTGGCAGCTCTCACCCATCCTCCTGACTAAACCAGTCTGCTCTGACTCACGGGGACTCCCCTTCCTAATCCTGAATAGCCGCAGGTACTGCCCAGCCCCCTTAATTAGCCAAATGGAGCACCTGTCCTGGCACAGGGGAGCTGAACCTACTTCATTTACAGGGACCCGACTTCCTGTGACACCATCTTTAACGATTATGGTCCCAAATGCCTTCTGGCAAGCATATCTACAAGTTACAATGCCCGAAGTGGTTAGTGCAGAATACAGAAAAGAATTCAAGCAAGTAATCAAGTGAACAGTTAGCTTTTTCCATCCCAGCAATGGCCCCTGCACCTAACAGTAGTGCATAAAGGCCATCAAATATATAAAAACCATTGAGAGCAGCCATTGGTATCACAATGAAACAGCAAGCCCAATACATCAAGTATTAGGCAAGAACCAGTTCGGGTACTAAGCAGGCCCAAACCTGTTTTACTTTTAAAATGAGATGGGAACAGGCCAAGTCAGACTGGCTTTCATGACCCCTCCTTGCTTCAGTGAATCTCTAGTCTAGCCTACATTACCCATATACCATTCAGTTACGCACACTCACCTGCTATAAAACTGCCCCAAAAGGCTGGGAACTATTGGCCTAGCAGTCAAAAACCTGGCATGCCAGATACCTAAATCGGATGCCCAGACATTACTCCCACGGTGACAGGGGCTGTCAGTGTAGAACAGCTGATTTGGTAGGTGTCTGCATTTTAGTGTTCTCATACCAATAGCTGATTAAAAGTGGCATTGACTTGTTCAGCAAGGGAGTTGTATCAAGCCCTCAATCTGGGAGCAGGTGGGGAGAGAAGAGGGAATTCTCAGAGCTTTGAACCCTAGCCACCTACACATGCTCTGAAAGTGATGAAAGAAGAGGACACCTGGACACTAACACAGCTAAGGAAAGTTGCCCATAGTAGGTTGTTCAGCGTTAAGAGATCTTGTAAAGACAGGCCCTATCAATATTTAAGTACATTAATGAGACTGAATTTAATCATATTTTAAATAGGTTCCCTTGTTGATATTAAAACTCCATCTTAGATTATTAAAACTGAGAATCTTTTAAAAACCCAGTTTCCTGGTCCTTCTGCCGTTTTATTTTTTTTTTTTTCCATTTCTCTCATCTTAACCCAGTTATGGTTTTGTTTAGAATCAGCTGCACTTCCAGGTTCTCACAACAAGGGAAGGTTTGTTTTAGGGGGAAAAAAGAAAAAATGCAACAGTTTGGTTTTTTGTTTTTTAAACAAATGTACATTTTAGGACAATTTGGAGTTGAAAAGTTCTCACAGGCCAAGACAGCCACAGCTGTGAATTTCTGAACTTACTATTCCCTTTATATAGCTGTTACACCGAACATGAAGTTTGCATATCATCAGCATGGATATTTATAGGCAAGGTAGACTGCTCGGGGTAGGCAGAGAACGCTTTGCATGCCCGATTTTGGGTCACACACAGTGCAATCTCTGCCCCCTGCTGCACCGGGGCTCTGAGGAGAGGCATCTATAAGATTTAGTTTTGCCTACCTCCTTTCAGAGATCGTCATCCTCAATAGTTGCTAAGCTACATGGGGGGGAGAAGGGGGAACTTGCATATGTCTGAACTGTTTTAACAGACTGCACTAGATTGGAAGCAGGCACTTCACAGCACAAAGCACACTGTGGGAACACAAATAATGCTGTAAGAAACTGACAGGGGAACATTTTAAAGACGTTAAAAAGGCTTTTATCAAAGGCTTCTGGGTTTCGGAGTTTATTAAATTAATTTGGGGTTTTTTTTGTTTTGTTTTGTTTTTTTTAAACACTAATTTTTGAGTTCCCTGTAGCTATCGAAAAATCAGTGGGTTTTGGGGCTCTCTCTTTGTATATACGCGTAGTCCTGTTTCAAACAGCACTATGTTACGAGAGTGCAACAGTAGGGCCTGTACAGACCAATTCACATGGAACACCTTAGTGCACTTTAGAAATCACATCCCCATAGTCCGCATTACTGCTCTGTGTAGACAAGCCCTTAGATATAAGCCAAGGAGCGGAACACCACATATATAAACAAACTGCACTAGGAAAGAGATGAAGTCAACATGAATTGAGTGACCATTTCTGGTCTTTAGTGGATAAATACTGCACTTGCGTGTATGTGGCGGGGAGGGGTATTTTACTGGTTAAAATCTAAAATCAGAAGCCCTACTTAGATCTTTTGAAACACAGCTTCTCCTGAAGGAGCTGTGCTTTTACAAGGTACACACTGGACTTAGATGTAGCAACTGTTAAAAGTAAAGATCAAACAATGGAGAAAAAGTTGTTTCAAAGTCCCAACCAAGGGAGTATACATAGCAGGGCCAGGCAACCTATGGCATGCGTGCTGAAGGTGGCACGCGAGCTAATTTTCAGTCGCGCTCACACGGCCTGGGTCCTGGCCACCAGACCGGGGGGCTCTGCATTTTAATTTAATTTTAAATGCAGCTTCTTAAACATTTTAAAAACCTTATTTACTTTACATACAACAATTGTTTAGTTATATATTATAGACTTATAGAAAGAGACCTTCTAAAAACGTTAAAATGTATTACTGGTACGTGAAACCTTAAATTACAGTGAATAAATGAAGATTCGGCACACCACTTCTGAAAGGTTGCCCACCCCTGATATATAGGTTGCCAATTAAAATCTTAGAAAAAAGACCTCCTCCCCACCCCCTCTCCACCTTCTTCCACCTCTATGATTTTTCAAGGTCCCTTCTAGTTCTAGGAGATAGGATATCTCCATGAATTAATTAATTAAATTTATTTATTTATCCTGCTCCTGTCTCTCAGGGCCCACCTCCAGCAAGAAAATGACCATGCTGAAGCACAGTTGCATAACAGTAGGGGACTGATAGCTTTATATGCTTTAGCTGTCAAAAATTTGTACCACAGAGGAGCCCCTCTGACTTTTCATACTGTCTGGGAATTAATCTCTTCCAGGGCCGCTATGGAATCCTCACGCTCCAATTAAAAGTGCATGTGTGCGTACACACACACACTTCAAATAAAGTTAGTGTAAGTTAACTCATTTCTGCACTTCAACTGTAGGGTCTTCCATTTCTCCCATCAAGGTCAGTGACACCCCTACCATCAGAAACGTCTACACAGATGTCCTCACTGCACAATTAACTCCAGTGATCAGCACCCAGGCCTAGTCAGGGTGTGAGCAACCAAAACCCTGCTCAAGTCACTGCACCCTCACTGGTGCTGAACTCACCCACGTGTCAGGTTTCAGAGTGGTAGCCATGTTAGTCTGTATCAGCAAAAACAATAAGGCGTCCTTGTGGCACCTTAGAGACTAACAAATGTATTGGGCATACGCTTTCGTGGGCTAGAACCCACTTCATCGGATGCATGAAGTGAAAAATACAAGAGCAGGTATAAATACATGAAAGGATGTGAGTTGCTTTACCAAGTGTGAGGTCAGTCTAACAAGAAAAATCAATTAACAACAGGATACCAAGGGAGGAAAAATAACTTTTGAAGTGGTAAGAGAGTGGCCCATTACAGACAGTTGACAAGATGGTGTGAGTAACATTAGGGGGAAATTAGTATTGGGGAAATTAAGTTTAGGTTTTGTAATGACCCAACCACTCCCAGTCTTTATTCAGGTCTAATCTGATGGTATCCAGTTTGCAAATTAATTCCAGTTCTGCAGCCTCACGTTGGAGTCTGTTTTTGAAGGGGGTTTTTTTGTTGAAGAATTGCCACTTTTAGGTCTGTTATTGGGTGACCAGAGAGGTTGATGTGTTCTCCTACTGGTTTTTGAATGTTATGATTCCTGATGTCAGATTTGTGTCCATTTATTCTTTTAAGTAGAGACTGTCCGGTTTGGCCAATGTACATGGCAGAAGGGCATTGCTGGCACATGATGGCATATATCAGATTGGTAGATGTGCAGGTGAACGAGCCCCGGATGGCGTGACTGATGTGATTAGGTCCCATGATGGTGTCCCTTGAATAGATGTGTGGACAGAGTTGGCACCAGGCTTTGTAGCAGAGTTTGGTTCCTGGGTTGGTGTTTTCATTGTGTGGCATGTAGTTGCTGGTGAGTATTTGCTTCTGGTTGGGGGGCTGTCTGTAGGCGAGGACTGGCCTGTCTCCCAAGGTCTGTGAGAGTGAGGGATCGTCCTTCAGGATAGGTTGTAGATCCTTGATGATGCGCTGGAGAGGTTTTAGTTGGGGGCTGTAGGTGAGGGCTAGTGGCATTCTGTTACTTTCTTTGTTGGGCCTGTCTTGTAGTAGGTGACTTCTCGGTACCCTTCTGGCTCTGTCAATCTGTTTCTTCACTTCACCAGGTGGGTACTGCAGTTTTAAGAACGCTTGATAAGAGATTCTGTAGGTGTTTCGTCTCTGTCTGAGGGATCGGAGCAAATGCGGTTGTATCTTAGAGCTTGGCTGTAGACAAGTGTGTGTCACTAGGACTTTGAGGGGCATATCCTAGGGTTCTTTGTGCAGCAATAAGCAGAGCCACTATATTCTTTCCCAGTGAACTTGTCTGTCCTCCTGGGCATGCAGAGGGAAACTGCGGAAAAGCATTGGAGGTCTGTCACCGCTCGAGTGATTTAGCTTGCGTCCTCACTGCAAAGCGGGCAGGTTATCAGCCCAATTGAAAGCAGCACACAATTCTAACCTACACTTCCAGCCAGCCCAAGCTGTGAAAGCACCAAGCACGCATGAGAAGGCTGTGGGGGGGTGGGCAGAAGAGGGGTTAGGGAAAACACCCAAGAAAGAGCCTGAATTAGCTCTGCAGGGAAGACATATCCTAAGTCAAGAGATATGTGTCTGAGGTTGTGACTGAATGTAAAAACAAGCAGTAAAAAAGTCATGGGAAAGAGTCCTCTCTCAAATGAGGGGTGGGCTGAAGAGAGCCAGCATTTTAAAAGAGAACCAGAAATGGTGAAACTTCAAGAGATGTTCAATTTGCCAGCTTGGGGCGATCCAGCAGCTTCATTTAATCACACCGCTTTTGTTTCCTTCTAAGAATGCAGGCCGGCCCTTTACAGTCTGGGTCCAAGATTTCCTCCTGTCAAACCAAGGTCCTGAGTAGTCCTTTCACAAGAGTCAGGATGTTAATTATGGAGTCTCCCTCACTTGGACTGAAACCACAAGGCCAGACACAGCAACGTTTTCTTGCCTGGGAGAGCAGGCCTAGAGACATCCAACTAATGTAGAACATGGGAAAGAGCAGTGGAGGCAGAGAAAACTGCAGAACCCTGGATCCACTCCTCCATCCACTGCAACCTGTTCCCCTGACTGCAGGTGGGTGGCCCCCACTGCTGCTGGCCACTGAAGCAGCTCACACACAGGGCTGCAGGACCTGATCATGCTTCCCTTCCATCCCCCAATCTCTAGTCCTGTGGCACTTGGCCAAGAAAACAAGGTCCAAACCCAAAGAGTCACTGCACGATCACCCTGAGTAGCATGCAGCCTTTTAGAGAATGGAGGCAATGGAGACAACTAGCAAAAAAAAGAAGGGAAAGAAAATGGACAGAACAAGAAGTTAATCATGGCATGGTACAAAAAGGGGATATAGAAAGAGGGCACCCATCTACCAACTCACAGAATGGGAGGGCTTCAACAAAATAAGGCTGGGCACTGCTGAGGTGCGTTATTTTGAGAGGTAACATGGCCTGATGGAATAAGCATGGATGGAGAGACAGGAATCTTTTAAGTTCTATTTCTGGCTCCATCAATGACTCACGTCTGGCCTTGGGCAAGTGACTGAAGATGACAATATTGACCTACTTCACAGTCTGTTGTGAGGCTTAATGAATGTTTGTGCAGCGCTTTGAAGATATAAGAGCTGTAAGTGCTAAGCCTCATTCACTTCCTGCTCTGAAGTGCTGTGTGCTGTTGATGCAGGATGCTGAAGTGCGCTCACGTTCCACCCCAGAAATGAGTGCATTTCAGCAGCAGGCAAAGCAATCTCTATATACTTCTTCCATAACTCACAGGACACCATGAAGTTTAACTAACTACGGCAAAGTGCTTTGAGATCCTTGGGTGGAAGGTGCTAGAACAGTGTGAAATATTAAGACTGCAATGGATGGTGATTTTTTTAAATTCCTGTAACAAAAATGGCCAAAAACATTTTTCAAAATAAGCAATGTTATATTTAGACGCCAACAATATATTCCAGCCTTTAGGCCTGGACTACACAGGTTTTATACTTGTGTAACCATTTTGGTCAGGGGTCTGATTATTTTTTAACCAAACTAGTTATAGCACTACACCCCCTAGTGTGGACACACTTATATCAATATAAAGGTATTTACACCAGTATTGCTTATTCCCCTTTCCACACAGGGATTGCTACATGGGTATAAGCACCTTTATACCAATACAGCCACAGCCATCGAGGAAGGTTGTACTGCTTTAACTACAGCAGTTTAAGAACTACTTAACGTACATTCATTAACGTACATACCCTTTCCACATGCTGGATGTAGTATAAAGTTTTCTGTCTGCTGCATTCGGGCAAGCCAGTTCTTTGCTTGTTTTGTGACAACTTCTCTTCGTGACCAAGTGGCTTAAATATAGTAGTTCCCTCTCTCCTGCCTGCAGAAGGCAGAAGTGCCCAGCTGGCAGGAGCTGGGATCGTAACGTCCCCATCCCATATTCTTTACTTTGGCTGTCTATGAAATGATAGCAAGCCGCAGGGATCCACACCCACTCGCTTCATGACCTTGGGCATGTCACTTAGGATCTGATCCCAACCCAACTGAAGCTGATGGAGTTGCTCCACTGACTTCAGTGGGTGTAGGCTCATAATCTGTGACTCAGTTTCCTCCAGCTACAAAAAGGGGAGAATGATACTTGCCTTCCTCAGTCGTGCATCTTAGTGTTTATGAGATGCTTTGAGAGGACACCAAATTAGTGCCAAGTATCATTCAGCTGAATTCATTAGCTAGACTGTGCCTGGAAGTTTATACAGTAACACTTTCCTCCTCCTTCCCACACTTCACCAGTAGCAGCAATAACACAAAAAAGACTAGAGTGGCAACACTAATCATTTTAGATATGGGAACAGCCCGTGCAACCAAAGTTCTATCCTGAAGCACCTGTTGTACATAATTTGCACTCCTCAGCCCTCCACACACAGTTAAAGGGACACTATCAAGAAAAACTTACCTTCCATGTTTTAGAAACATATTTAAAAAAAACCCTCAAAGTCTAGTTTGCTTTTCCCAATTTATGCTGTTTGTTTATTATGGGCACTTCAGTTTCACCTTGTTTCTACTCAAGTTTCACTTCCTGGTTCCCAGGCTCTAGGCCTGATGCTGAATCTGGGAATCCAACACTGCGGGGCAAGATTTGAATGCCAAATATACATATGCATACACACAATTCGTTTAAATAAGTATTTTTATTTTCATGAGTCATTTCTAGGGACATTAGGATTTATAAAACCTACACTTGAGGTATAAACTAAATTAACACAACCCCTTACTCTAGAATTCTAAGGCGTGTGTGTACATTATGTATAGAGTACCAAACACCTGGAAAATGAAGTGCAAAGTTTAAAAAAATAATAATAACATCAGGCAATTCTATGCTGTACACTCTGGACAGAAACGAAAATTCAGCACAAAAACTCCAGTCTCTTCAAGCAGGCAACTTCTCATTGCTGCAATACCCCAGAATGACATTTAAGTCTGCTGTATTCTGGCTTCTTTAATCAGGGGCTTCCATTGTGTACAAGATAGAAGACACTCCACTTCTCCTCCCACTCTGCTCTCCTCAAATTTCAAAGTCATCCAGCCAGGAGAACCCAACCTGATTTGTTGTAAAGTAGCATTTAAAAAAAAAAAAAAAAGGACTAGAATCCTTTGAACTTTTAGAGCTGCTCTGGGATTGAAGGTGTGGGTGTGTGTATGGATGGGAAAGAGAATCTCTCACTGACGGGAAAAAAAACCAGACTAAAACCCTGTCCACAGGACAGTTCTTAACCTGAGTTTGCAACAAGCAAGTGGCATGATGGGGGAGGAGGGGAGAGTGGGTCCGGCTCCTCAGTTGGTGTAAACTGGAATAGTTTCCTGCCAATACAAACCAGATGAAGATCTGCTCCATTGTTTGTGTCCACACCCCACATGATTAAAGGGACACCGGCAACTGGAGAGGCAGCCAGGCTCAAAAATTTAATTACAAAGTAGTTACGTGTCTTACACCTGTCCCAACTCTTCCAGCCAATTTTAGAATTTAAAAAAACATGTTTCTCTCTCTCCTGCTGATGCATGAAAGACCCACACAAACAGGGGAAGCGGACTATAAACACTGCTGTAAAAAACATGAAGCAAAACAGCGAGGCTCAGTGATCTTAGATGTTTTATTACTTGTAACAAAAGTGGATAAAAATTGCATACAGAAGGGTGATTTTAAGTTGATGGTATCCCTTTAACATGCTGTTGGCATGCTTGGTTGTTTTCCTGTAAACAGGTTTTAGGGTAGCAGCCGTGTTAGTCTGTATCCGTAAAAAGAACAGGAGTACTTGTGGCACCTTAGAGACTAACAAATTTATTAGAGCATAAGCTTTCGTGGACTACAGCCCACTTCTTCGGATGGTCCATCTGAAGAAGTGGGCTGTAGTCCACGAAAGCTTATGCTCTAATAAATTTGTTAGTCTCTAAGGTGCCACAAGTACTCCTGTTCTTTTTCCTGTAAACAGTTCATAGCACTTATTTTGCAGTGTACACAAGACCACTGGCAGTGAGCATGTACGACTGGCTTGGCTGTTCCCCCTTCCTCCCAGCTCTTCATGCTGTAGGAGCACATTGTCCACAGGCTGCTGACACTGCATGCAACTATCCTCTGGGCACTCTATCCCTCCGAGGCACTATACAGCTGCCCAGGTTCTCCCAGAATGCACTGACACAAGCACACACAGGTGCATGTACTTGCAAGCATTTATCTGAGCCACATGGCTATACTCTGAAGAAAGCGGATGTACAGGTACAACTCAACTGCGTTCGTTGTAACCGAGTAAGACAAGCCTGTTATGGCATGGCTACAAAGATACCACTGCCCCTGCACGCTCAGTATAAAGTACCTGATCACTCTAGCATTGCAGTCTGGCTAGCTATTACTGAGTTTAATAGCCAGTACACAAACATTTATCCCCCCCACACACACACACACCTATTCAAATGAAGGAGTTGGGGGGGGAGGTTGTTATTTGTTTTGTTTCACACTACTCAGAAAGATATAAGTACAATAAGTTTAACTTGAACAGCAAAAAAAAAAAAAAAATCTACCTAAGTCCCATATGTTCTACAACAGATCAACTCAAATAGCATTGGGATACAAGATTATTACCAAACACACATTCCTGGGGTGTTTTCTCAAAATACTCACTTTTTTAAAATTAAGACAATGGCCAAAAAATTATTCCATGGAGTAACAGATCTACACTATCCTTTATGCATAAAAATTGCATGCATACAATATATTAAAAGCTATACAAGTGCAAACCTTAGGTTGAGATTTTGTATAAAACTCAGAAAATGCAAGGTTAATGTTCCAAAGTCAACCTTAACTCTACCTCTTGCAGAGTAAATTGTATTTTTTAAGTCTTGTTTTCATAATTCAAGGATTTACTAGGGCCACCATCAACTTTGAAATCTAATCGAAGTTTAAATAGTTTCAGCTTCTCCACCAGTCCTGAGTCACCCCGGCCTATTCTTGTAGTTTTACAATCACACTTAATGTGTTTAAAAAAAAAAATAGCAGCTTTCTCCATCTATTGTAGAGTGAAAGACTCACAAAACCAGAGGAAGCCCACTATACAGGGGAAATACTTCAACTAACACTAGCCGAAGTACTGCTATATACACACCCCGCCCACCCCATCCCTATCCCCTTCCCTTTCAGGGATAGCAATCTTAGGTCTCAATCCTTCAGACTTATGCACATGTTTTACTTTACACATTGCAAACAGTTCCACTAATCTTCAGTGAAACTACTCCCAGTGCATGAGGTTAAGCAAGTGGTAAAGTCTTTGCAGGATCAGGACCGTAACCCCTAATGCTGCAAAAACTTAAGCATGTGAATAGTCCTGTTGAAGTCGTATGTCCAAACAGACACTCACATACTTAAGGTTTGGCAAAACTGTTTTGCCCTTACATATTACTTGAAACAAGAGAACATGAAAAAAGCCAAACCCCTGTTTGAAAATTTGATTAAATTGACATTGTCTTTTTAAAAAGAGATGCCCTTTCTCTTTTAAATTCAATTAACTATACGAGTACAAAATTCTAGAGGGACAGAAGCAATTATTTATTCTTACAATACTAAAAATGCCTCTTTCCTCGAGGATTCTTTTTTTCTTAAAGTTCCCAGACCATCACAACCACCATAAGCTCCCTAATTCTTTACTCAAAGGGACCAGTACCATATTTTTTGTTTGTATCTAAGTTCCATAAGCTCCAGCACCAAGAATCCTCCTTCTCTTGATTCCATATTACAAATCAGCATGTCTTTCCAGTGCTCCGCTTGAAAGCTGATTTATGGCATGGGAATGACACCCCTTATTTGTCTGGGTTTGTGAGCTGTTGACCAGTGACCCAATTTGTGTGTCTCTGGCCCCTTCCCATCCAGCATCACTGAGAACCAGTACAAATAAAGACACTGTACAGTTAACATTCCCAGTCTTTCTAAATCAGAACTTTTTTTTTGAGGGGGTGGCGGGGTGGAGGAGGGGCTAACTTCAGGCCTTCTATACAGATCATAATGCAGGAAAAAATAGCATAGCTTTTTTTTTTTTTTTTTAAATCACACTAGAGCCTTAGAGTGTCTATATACAACATATTTAGGCTTGACAAAAATCTGATTCTTTTTGTAATTTTGACAATTAATATTGTTCTTTATTTGTAAGGCTTGACCATTGTTTTTATTTGTAAGAATTTTTTCATTTTTAATCATTTTAATTTTTGCAGTGGCAGGAAATGAAGGGGGGGTTGGATTAGTGCAGCATGGACAGCAGAGAGCTCAGTGCTGACAGCAAGGCCAGAGACACCCAAGCACAGGAAAGTCTGTGGAGCAGTGACCCCAGGCCAGGCCCGTGAAGAGAAGGACAAGCTCCCAGCCACTGGAGAGACCACCCTACTGCTGAATATGCCCCAGGCTCCCAGCCATGAGTGAGCGAGCTGCCAGAGCCAAGGGGACTGCAGAGGGCTCTCTGCATAGCCCCGGGCCAGGGACACCGAGGTGTTGTGGAGGCCATGCTTGCTAGCTGTTATTGATGGATTTTTTTCGTCGATTTCTGTGTGTCAGGTGAAATTGACATTTACCAACAACTAATTATTTAAATTGAATCCTGCCAAGCTTAAACATATTTAACACATGGCTCCTAACTGTGCATGTGGCATAATGTTTCAACCCTGCACATGAGATAAACAACAACATAATTGTCAGGCCTGCAATCAGGTCCTTGGGTAGTTCTGCTGCTGCGTAGACTGGAATACTTAAATGCATGTATAACAAGGTTAGCAAGTCTTCTTAATTCCCAGGCTTCTGAGCACCGGATACCCCAATGTGAACTACATCATCTGAAAGACACCCACAATCCTCTACCTATGGCATCAGGGGAGGGAAGATGGGAGAACTGCCTGATTTTTGCCAGAATGCAAACAAATGTAACTCTGAAGCATGGTACGTATGAACAAGCAAATACAACTGACACAAAAATTCAATAAAGAACCAGACATGTATACAGATAACAAGATCAGGCACATGAGATAGGATTATTTTTAAATATCAGGGGTACAAACACTCTTGCTTCAGGGCATAAGCCAATCACTAATGGGAGTTTCAAAGAAACCTGTATTATTCCACAACTGTCTTCTATGGAGTTTCTTGCACCTTCCTCTGCAACTGGTATTCGTCACTGCCAGAGACAGGACCCTGGACCACAGGAACCATTGATCTGATACAGAAATCTCCATAGTGTATGTTGGCAGAAATGCCACTGAGTGGTTGCATTGGACTGGATTGAGCCCAATCCACACAAGAAAACCATGTAACAGTTTTTAGTATATGTGTTACACAGCTAACAGCTGAAACTGTATTACTGGGGTTCTAAGCTGTATTGCAGATAGGACACGGGCATTTGACATCGGCTACCCCTGCTCAGTGACTAGTTATTAAAAAGCCTGGTGCACTTGCTATACACCTGCCAAATACTGTTACAAGTTTTCTAATATAGCTGGGAATGTTTACCAGGTCATGAGTGTGTCAGTAACCTGTTATAATCAACATGGCTCAATCTATAGCCTAGACGGGGGTTAGAGAAGGACTCTTCGAGAAGGAACTAGTATAGCCAAAGTTTTTAAACATGGTTTACACTGTTAGACCAGCTGATTGTAACCCTGTTGGGGTGACCCAGGTTTTAAATGAGTCCTTTCAACCGTTTCTTCGTCAGTGCAGAGACGGCTTTCAATAGGACAAGCCCATTCCATGGCTGACTCCGATGCCAAATAGCTTAGAATATTGTCTACACTATAACGACAGCCATGGTTTTGTACCATGGTCATGGACACCCTTATCTAACTAAAATGGTTGTGGCTACGCAACAGGCTTTTTCCCCCCCACAGCACAACCACACATCCATCCTGTTTGCACATCCATGCTACCATGCTGCCTACCAGTGTTTGTATCCATGCATCCTGGGGAAACTAGGCAGTTATCTTTTCAGGTATTTATATCACTAATCAGCACAGTATCCAAGTGCTCTCCTATAATGCCTTAGCAATGGATGGAGTGCCAAGAGGACACACACACAGAGGAGTAAGACATACAGAAATGCACTCAGATATCCTCCCAGTTTTCCGAGTGGTAGGAAGTAAGACCAGCCAACTCAGATGCACAGGCACAGTGAGGGAATCCATTTACAAAACAAATTAAGTTTGTCAGAACAGTTAGAGAAAAACAGCCATGCAGTAGCCCAGGCTGCTGGCAAGGGCGTTAACAGCTACCAGAGTTATTGACTGTAATATAACCATGTTTGGCATGGACACAAGCTATGTTTACAGCCAAACAGACGACTAGTTACAAACTCAGTTAAAAGTTATAGCAAAGGCAGGGCCTGAGGAGCCAGAAACAGCAGAACTAACCAAGTACGCTAGTTTAAATGAGTGGGCTTCAAAGCTGGATCTAGCCAGATGTCATGCTCAAATCAGGTCTGGAACCCAAGTCTAAGGCTAGATGAAAGTTCAACTAAGAATCCAGAGTTTCTTCTGAAAAATAAGTGTTCTGAACTTGGTCAGTATCATTATCTCCATTTTACAGATCGGGAACCTAAGGCACAGAAAGGTGAAGCAGCTTGCCCAGAGTCACACGGCAGGTCAGTGTCAGAGCCAGGAATTTGACCCATGTCTCCTGACTCCCAGCCCAGTGCTCTATCACCTGGACCACACTGGGAAAACCTCTCACGTTTAGCCAACCTTATCTAAAAACCTGTTTATACAAGCAAAGAGGTCAGAGATGTCTGTTCTCATCCACTCTCCCTTCCCATTCATCTCCAGGAGAGAATTCTCTGCTATATATTTGTCTAGAGCAGCATTTCTCAAACTTTTGGAAGCTGAATCCCACCATCAAGAAAATGAAACTAATCATAGAACCCTGCCATGTGTTGTTAAAGGCCTACCCACCTTAAGGTATACTTCTTCCACACATAGGTACACACAGCATCAGACAACCCCAGGGAGGCGTAACAGTGCACTTTAGGAAATGCTCATTTAGAGCACTATCCAGTCTAGTTTTAAATGTTTCAAATCATGGAATTTCTAGCATTCTCCTGTATTCTATGATTCTAGAAGGCTGGCAAGAAGATAAACCAAGGGCAACCGGACTCAGACCTAGCAATTAGTATTATGTCTTGAATTGAGAACCATACTCACCCCCCTCCCTCAAATCACATGTTCAGTTTTAAATGAAGGTTTTAAGGCTTACACAGTGAGAGAAACTTTTACACATCAGCTAGGCAGTTGGAGGCTAAGTCAGTTCACACAACAGAAGCCAGCACAAGGCACAATATCTCCACTTATGGTATAAAAGAATCTCCCATGAAGATAGACTGAAGTGGATGAATCACTAGCATATTATAAAATGATATATAAATACAGACAAAACAGAGACTAACCTTAATTTGAAGCTCTTCTTGTCTTGTTTATATCCGCCCTACTGCACTGATTCGAACACGGGGCTGAACAAGAATTTTTAAAGAGTCTTCTATTCCTCCCTTTTACTTTACTTTTTAAATAAACAAAAAACCCAACAGAACAGCTTAAACTCTTTGTGAATGATTTTACAATATGGCTCTCGTGTCAGGGAAGCCTAACTTCTAAAGTTAGATCATCAGATGTGATATTAAAGAAGGTAGACTAAAGAATTTTCCTAATAACTCCAATGCCAAAAATCTCTCCATCTACCTCACCCCACCGAGAAAAGGAAGGGGAGGAAGGGAAGATCCAAAAAATCTATCCTGCACCCTCTAGGTCATTTCTTTTAAAAACATCATTTTTCTAAAGCTTTGACGCTACTCTGTTTCCTTATTATTAGTAGCTCCTTTGCCACTTTTGCAAATACAGAGTGGATCTCTTTTTAAAAAGGAGGTTTTTGTCTACTTTCCTCTGCTCCCAATTTATTTTGTTTTAATTTTATTATAACTAACTAAATGTCTGGGAAATTTAAGTTCGAGACTCTACCACAATAACCAAGAAAAAGTCATTGGAATCTGCAAAATGAAAATTCAACCTGTACTTTCTTCTTTATTTTTAATTGTGATGGTTACTTTTAGCACTTGTCTTCCCCCCGATACACACACACTCTTCTCGTAATACTACTTTACCCCAAAGAACAGATCCCTCTCCAAAAGCAGGAGATTTAGAAATTGGGTGTTAAATTTTCAGAAAACTGGCTTGCCACACAGCTGTTCAACTTTAAGGCTCTTCCCCACACTGCACAGCTGTATCTTCCTACATTCTTTTTAAATATTAAAAAATTAAAAATCTGACTCCCCCAGAAATTAAGAATAAGCTCCCAAAATATAACTAACCCGCTAAAATAGGGTTATCTGAAGATGCTTAATATCACACAGCTTGCTTTTTGCCTGTGATTGCTTCTTTCCTCCCTTTTTATTAATTAATATTTGCTATAACTACTTAGCAGTTCCCACATTTCAATATGCAGTTCTAGTCCTGTTTTCCTGTCCCTGACCCCCTTTCCTCTCCCTTCCTAGGCCAGGGAAATTTGGTTTACTATGAAGCTGAGAAAAGGCTTTTTAAAGTGTCTTGTTTTAATTTCCTGCAACTCTCTCCCCCAGAGACGACCCCCTCCTCTCCCACACGTCAATATACACATTTAATCCTGCCCCCCAAGTACAAAATAAATCAGGAAAACTGGGTTTATTAGAAGCTGGAAAATGTGTATGTTTTTAGCTGGCTTATCTCCCCCCCCCCCGAAAAAGCCACCCTGAGACTCCCCACCTGCCTGTCACGCTTCTCTCTCCACCTCTATTGCCCCCTTCCCACCCCCAACAAAAATAAAGATCCCAGGGAAAGAGGGCTGATGGGAAGCTAGAAATGAATGGCTCGTTCCTCCCCAGCAATGATCAACCCAGGGACCCTCCTAGCTGCCTGCTCTCTACCCTCTCTTCCCCATCCCCCCCGTACCCCAGGAGGTGGGGCTCAGTGGGAGCTGGCACAGGGGACCTATGGCAAGTGCTCCCCCCCCCGATCAGCTAGAGGCTGCCCCTCCCCCCAGAGACCAGGACACCCAGGGACCGGGGGGGTGGCAGGAGCTGGGGGGAGCTTGGACCTTTGCAGGGGCTGGTTCCCCCCGCTCCTCCTTTCCCCGCCCCCAGGGGCGGCTGCTGCTGGGGGGCTGCCCCGGGCTCCTAGGCCTCTCACTCTCTCCTCAGGATCAGGGCGGCCATATTGGATCCGTCAGCTTCTCTCCCCGTCCGAGGGAGGCGGCCGCTGCCGCTAGAGCAGGAGCAACATCCGGGTAACCGGCACCTCCTCCCGAGTGGGCGGGGGGGCGGAGGAGGGGCTGCCTACATCCGGGGTCCCGCCGCCTTCCTTCACCGCCATAGGAAGGAACGGGGCATGGCCGCCATTTTTGTGGCGGGCAGGCTGGCGGCTCCATCCGGGTTATTCATGGGTGGCTTCAATACCATTGGGAAGAATGGGGAGGAGGCTGCCATGTTTGTAGAGGGTAGACGGGCAGGCACATCCGGGATCTGACTTCACAGCAACTGAAGAGAATGGGAGAGTGCTACCATCTTTGTTATGGGCAAATGGGCACGTGGGAAAGTAGGGTCCGCTGTTGAAGCAGCGCAATGAATCTGGCTGATGAGCGTTCCCTTGTATTTATTAGTATCTAAATAAAACATGCGTAGTGCCGAACACCAGTAAAAACCGGGCCAAGAAAAGCCATGCACAAAAATATGCTGTTTTAATGCATTGGTTTGCTTGATGCAGGTTTTCTCTCTTGCTATTGCCTGTATTACCATTAGGAATATTGTTATTAATTGCGGTTTATAAAGAGGGCTGATGGGTGATCTGGGAGTGAGGAGACCTGGAGTCTATTCCTGGCTCAGCCATTGATCTTGGGCATGTCATTTCCTCTGTACCTCAGTTTCCCTATCTGTAAGATGGGGATCATTATTATTCTTTATTTCTATTCTGGGAGTGTCTGGTGGCCCCAAGCAGGGTTCAGGGTCCCAATGCACTACGCTCATAGTCACACTGATATAGACAAGATGATCCTTGCCTTAAAGAGCTCACAATCTAGTTCTCTAATCCTGCAAAGACACGAGTTTAACTAAACTATATAATTTAAGTAAGCTATATAAGCACTAGGCATTACTGTCATTAGGTACTGCGAGCAGTCCTCACGATCAACTAAACCTAAACCATCCCTTACAGGTTGGACAAACCCCTGTCAGGGAAGGTCCGAGGTTTACTATGTCCCGCCTCAGCACAGGGAGGTGGACTTGAGGACCCTTCTAACCCTTTATTTCTACGATTCTATAATCTACAGTTAAGTCTTTGTAGGATCAGGCCCTAGGTAGATGATAAATAATATTTACATTAATTTTCTTTTGAAAGCACTTTGAGATCTACAGTTGAGAAGTGCTAGAGAAGAGCTAAGAATTATTATGTAGATCCATATGTATTTCTTTTTAAATGCATATTTAAATATTGTGGTCAAACATTAGTTGTTTATAACAGAGATCCAGCTCCATACCTGTGACTCCAGCTGGGTCTAAGTTTGTACTAGTCAGTTCTAGCAGGATCAGGGCCTTAAGGTCTGAATTGTCATGAATCTACTGTGAGAATGTGTCCTCACCTCAGAAATAAGGAAAACATAACCAGGGTTAATACGTACCAATTGGAAAGGAGGAAGAAGAAGAAGAAGAAGCAGTAGCAGCAACCCGGTGCAGTGGCAAATCACCATTTTAGGGCTGCTGGCATTTGGCTCTGTCAAATTTAAAGGGCTAGCTCCTAGAAAAGCATGCTGGGAAAAAAAGTTCCTCTGGTTTACAGGGATGAGGCAGCTACAAAGAAAGGTGCTTAGAAGCTGCTTGTGTGTGTTGTGTATTGTATTGTATAAACGGCAGTGGTTGTCAGACAAAGGGACATGCCTCTCTGGAAACCACTGGTATTTAGGCAAATGACTTCCCTGCTCTGTGACTCTGTTTCACCTTCCACTCTTTATCTGTCTTGTCTATTTAGCTAGTCAGCTCCTTGAGTCTAAGGCTGCCTCTCACCATATGATTGTACAGCACGTAACATAATGAGGCCCTGATTTGCTTGGACTCTTCAGATGCTCCTGTAATATATTAATAATCAGCTGGAGAAATTCTGCTTTCCACTAGCCCTATAACTCAGCAGGGCAGAAAAAAATTAAAAGCCTCATTCTGGCATTCTAGAAGAAGTAGCTATTGTCCACGGCTTACTAGCTCCAAACTCCAAGTGTTGAGGCTACAGAATGACTTAAGACGTATTTCTTCCAGTCCCCACTACCTACAAAGGGTGGTGGAAAGATCAGAACAGTTTGCTAAGAGGATTCTATGACAAAAAGACCCCATGTTATCCCTGATGTCAATCCAGCACTAACCCCAGCTCAGCTACTTATGTATGGGTGGAGTGACAACTCAAAACAAATATGCTATCTCTGACAGGTAAAGTTTTGCCCTATGTGCCTCTCTTTTAAATGGCATGAGGTTGAGAAACACCAAATCAGGTCTTCTTGAACTGCTAAAATGCAGCCCAAAGCTGTTTACCAATATGACACACACCACCTTCCCATTCTATCTGAGCACCTCACAACCTTTAATGCAGGGGTAGTCAATCGCCGGACTGTGGGCCAAATCTGGACCGCCAGACGCTTTTGAACGGACCCCAAAATCTTTTCATTTACGTACTATCATTATCATTGGGTTTGTTTTTAATTATTATTTTCTCTGGAGACTGGACCTTAACTATACCTTTGACCAAGAAATTTGCACCTGGACAAAAAATAATTGACTACCACTACTTTAATGTGTTTAGCCTCACAACACTCCTGTGGAACAGGAACAGGGCCATGCTGTTCTCCCCATGTTTCAGAGGGGAAACTGAGGCACAGAGAGGCTAAGTGACTTATACCAAGCAGGATTGAACCTGGGGCCTCTAGAGCTTAGTTCATGAGCCTCTACTGCATAAGCTATAAGCCAACTGGCTATTAGCTAGGGTTGTAGAACAAACTAATTTTTTCTCTCTCTCTCTCTAAGTTGTCTCAGTGCCACTAGATGGGACAGAACATCACACCCAGAAGCTGTGTGGGTTATACAAGGTCACACAGGGAGTCTGACATTGCAGGGAATTGTCTTGCCCAAGTCCTAGGCTAGTGTTCTAAGCACTGGACCATCCTTCCCAGGACCGGCTCTAGGCACCAGCAAACCAAGCACATGCTTGGGGCGGCACAATTCCAGGGGAGGGATTTTTTTTGTTTTTGTTTTGCTTCAGCACTTGCGCTCTCAGAGGGGTTTTTTTTTGTTTGTTTTGTTTTGCTTGGGGCAGCAAGACCCTGATCCTTCCTCTCCCTTAAACTCCCTCAGGAGACCCAGTCCTTATAAATCTGAATGAGAAACAATACTAAAAACGAGTAACAACTCCCTGCTGTGCCACACACTGCCCTGGGCCAATCCCTTGCTTCTCTGTGCCTTGGTTCCCCCTCTGTGCAATAGCGATAGTAGCCCTGCCCTGCCCTCTAGAGGTGTGAGCTGTTATCCAGTGGACATCTCTGCACTCTGAGATCATTGCTAAGACCAAGCAAGGTGCTTGGTACAGGATGGAAAGAATGAGTAGCCTCTTCCGGGTGTTCCAAGCCCAACTGAACTGAATTGCTCTGTGATCCCTGTAGCTCTGTTACGCACAGCACTGTCCATATAAAGGGAGAAGATCCTCTTGAGAAGGGTCTGAGAGGAACCTACCCCTATTGGATTTGACAATCCCAGTGAATCAGCTGGACAAGCCCTCCTCCAAGCCCTGAGCTGAGGAGATCAGAGTGAGAGGAAGCCTTTCACTGATCTGTAAATATTTATCAACATTTATGGGGGCAGAATGGGGGAGGGAAGATTTGAAGATAAGGACAGACCTCTCGAGCCCACTTCATTTGGGGGAAAGTCACTCGTTTTTGTCCCCCAGTTACCTCCATTCCGCACAGAGCTGTTGTTCTCTCACCTTTAACACTAAAAGTTATTTACATCAGTTCTTGGTTTCCGAGGGTTGAGTGTAGCTGGACTCAACGTTCTGGAAGGCACTTGGTGTTCATGAAGTTTGGGAGCATTTCATTTACACTAAAGAAATGGATCCCAAATCATATTATGTTTCCTGCAAGAACAGTTTTTGTGTCCCTCATTTTGGGTCTTTGTCGCACATTAAACTCTGCATCTGGGCCTTCGCGGGTTGAGAGAGAAATGAACACATGCTTTTTCTTTAAATCTGGAGCAGGGACCCAGGTAGAGGTGGGGCTGGGGAGTCCACATGGGAGAGAAGTGCCTTCAGTGCACATACTGTAGGAAAAGTAAAGTGGAACTTAGTGCTCATTGGATCACTTGATGATTACCTGTTCTGTTCATTCCCTCTGGGGCACCTGGCATTGGCCACTGTTGGAAGACAGGATACGGGGCTAGATGGACCTTTGGGCTGACCCAGTATGGCCGTTCTTATGTTCTTAGCAACAGAGGGTCCTGTGGCACCTTTGAGACTAACAGAAGTACTGGGAGCATAAGCTTTCATGGGTAAGAACCTCACTTCTTCAGATGCAAGAAGCTTATGCTCCCAGTACTTCTGTTAGTCTCAAAGGTGCCACAGGACCCTCTGTTGCTTTTTACAGATTCAGACTAACACGGCTACCCCTCTGATACTTATGTTCTTAGTTATGCCCATAAGGGAATCCCACCTGGAGAGAAACCCTGTCAAACTGCTGCCAAGGGGAAAAGCAACTCAACACTTAGGAAGAATCAGAGACACCACATGGAGGAGAAAGTGGAGATGCGTTTCCATTTGGGGTCTAGTCCATGCACAATAATAAAATGGAATGGAGTGATTGGGGGGAATAGAGCTAGGTGCTGGGGGTAGTTATTGTTGAAGGACCAGGAAGAGATGAAAGGAGGAGAGAGAGCAGGTTCATGGGGATCCCCAAGGGAATAGATGTTGGGAACCAGAAAGGGAGGGAGGTAGGGAATGGGGAATGACCAAGGGGATTGTGACATGATGTTACCCTTGTGTTCACACCCTACACACTGTTGTGATAATTTTTGTATAAAGTATGCCTTGTGAGGTATCATTTGAAAACTCATAATCTGCTGATTATTATTGTCCTGGTAAAACACATGTGGCAACATTGTATGTAAAGTTATAAAATACCGCTGTATGGTGTTGTTAACACATGTTCCAAACCCCACAACCTTGCCTAAAATGAGGTTGGGAAACAAGTCTATCCTAAACAAAGGAATGTGTGCTCTGCTTAATTTACATTTATGCAGTAAACAGAGTCATCAAGCGGGAAGGGAAACAAAGAAAGCTCAAACAGGTGAGAACAAAAGCAGCAGGGAACATCCTTCCACACAGACTCTTTGTCCCCTAGTGCCTAGCTGGAAATGTTTTTCAAGAGAGGGACTGAAATTATAAAAAGGAGGGACAAACACCCAGAGGGACTCCTCTCCCCACATCCATCGCATTCACTGCATCTGAAGCAACAAAAGAAGCATTTGTTGAACTCTGGGAAAGAGGTCCTGACTTATAGTTTGGCCAGTAAAACTGCTGAAAGCATGTGGTGAGAAATGTTAATTAATGGAGCTATCCTATCTCCTAGAGATAGAAGGGACCTTTAAGGTCATCAGGTCCAGCCCCCTGCCTTCACTAGCAGGACCAAGTACTGATTTTGCCCCAGATTCCTAAGTGGCCCCCTCAAGGATTGAACTCACAACCGTGGGTTTAGCAGGCCAATGCTCAAACCACTGAGCTAATCTGATATAGTTTATTAAGTTAGATGTTAGTAAACCTCTTATCTTTAATTTTTGTAACCATTTCTGACTGATTCCTCATTGCTTGTACTCACTTAAAATCTCTGTCTTTGTAGCTAAGCAATTTGTTTTATTGTTTTATCTAATCCAGTGTGTTTAAATTGTGTCTGAGAAAGTCCATTTGGGGTGACAAGTTATGTGCATATTTGCTATTAAAGCAATAACTGACTTTATATAAACTTGTATTGTCCTGGAGAGGGCTGGGCAGTACAGGATATATATTTCTGGGGGGAAATCTAAGACTGGGAGTGAGTTGGGGTCACTCTGCAGTATAACCAAGACTGGTAAGAGCACACAGACATAGCTGGGAGTGACTTGCATGCTGGAGGCTGTTTGTGAGTAGTCCAGCCTGGAGGTTACAGCAGCAAAGCAGTGTAAAGGGCACCCCAGGCTGACACAGCTCCTCATTGGTCTGGATTGTACTCCAGGTGTGTCACACCTCCACAGGAACGGGGGAGGCATAGGGGGCGTGCCCAGCACTGACAGACACTGCTGTTCAAAAGAACCTGATTTTGCATGCATGAGGCATTTGCACATGTGCAGCGGGATCCACAGTGACAGTAACTAGAAGAAGCAGAGGCACTGTCAGGGGCCAGGGAGGAGAGGCAGTGGAAAGGAGCTGAGGACTCTGTGGAGACCAAGGATGCCAGGTGGTAGGAACCAGAGTGGGGAGCTGTGTAGTAGGTGGAACTGAAAGCATTGGAGCCTGGTTACGGGAGAGCACCAGGGATGGTGGTGGGGGAGCCAGAGTAGAAGGGACCTGCAAGCCAATAGCTTAGGGAGACTGTGCAGATAAGCAGGGTGTAGGAGGCAGTGTGGCCTAGAGAACAGCACACTAAACTGGGACTTGGTAGACCTGGGTTCTATTCCCATCTGTGGCCTGCTGGGTGACCTTGAGCAAGTCATGCCCTTGCTCTGTGCCTTAGTTTCCCTGTCTATAAAATGGGGATAATTAGAAAGCCTTTATGATCTACTGATGAAAAGTGCTAGCTATTTGCTGATCTAGTATTTGGGCTATGCAGATCAATGATCTCCAATCCCTTGGCTGTGTGAGAAATGTTACAAACCATAGTGATTAGAACTGGACATCCAGCATAAAATGCCCATGGAAAGAGATTGCTCTGCTGACATCTAGATATGGAGCCTTATTTGAAATGAAGAGCCCCTGAGGCTTCAGACTGTTCTGAGCCTTGGGGCGGGGGAAGGCCTGATTTCCCTGCTGAACCTCAGAGTCTAAAGGCCTGACACCTCCCAGAGCCATGCCAGCATGAGCTAAGCTAAGCAGAGATGGACCTTCAGTGCAGCAGGGGATACTGTGTATGGGAATTTCCATTTTGCAGCTATGGGACAATACCCGAGATTCAGCTGCGCCATAAACAGAAAATTAGAAATGTGGATATGGAATCAAAAAGCAGGTGATTTCATTTCTCCTAATAACGCAGTTTTCTCCCATTTCTTATGCAAAAAAATATCAGCTGCCCATAGTAGGTGGCAGTCCAGTTCCACCCCAGCAATTAGACCATACGTGGACAAATGACCAAACAGTACCACTAGGAGGTCTGGTTAAAAGGTTTGATAGTGACAGACACCTTGCAGGCAATAGATACAAATGGCTTAATTCTGTAATGTCTTGTAGTGACAGTGACAGTAGGTAAGCCAAGTTTGGGCAGGACATGAGCAATATATCCAGCGCGACGAATTTATTGAGAACAACATCTTTAACAGCTTTTGCAAGGCTTCAAAGGCTCCAGCTAAAGGAGGTTTCCCTCAGTAGCCAAAATGCTGGGAAGGCCATCAGCCGGCAGAATTGTTTTCTGCCCCCTACTGGTGTATTCTCTGCAAAGAGCTCCCCACTGTTCTGATGCCCAGATGTGTTCCTCCCCAGAAGTCTGCGTACTAGCATTAGCAGATGAATTAAATCTTCCACTGAACAGATGTGTCTGTGAGTAGCCAGATGTGGAACGCTCAGGGGATGGAATTTTAACACTGACCCCTAAAGATCCTGGGTACGAAGTCTCCTGGATGGGCTGGGAGGCTCGCAGTTGTGGGTGCCCGCTCCCACTGTCACTTGTTTTCATTGACAGAGCAAGGGAGCTATGCGGGGGAGGTAGTGTAGGCTACAGCTCTACGGTTAGTGTCCTGGAGGAACCGCTCCTTATAGCATACAGATCCTTGGGAATAGGCCAAGACTTTAGCCACAGAGACCCTGCGTGCAGCATGGTCACTGTCAGAGAGAGGATGCTGGAGCAGATGGGTGGGACTTAGGGACCCCTTGATGCTGACTGGAAGTGGGGGTTCATAGGGTTTTACAGGGATGTCCTCAGTCAGATAGGGATCCCCTGCTGAATATCAGGTATTTGCCAAAGGGTGGCACATGAGGTCTCTACAAGAGCCAGTGATTGCCATAATCATTGAGAAATGTCTGTTCTGATACTGTTTAAGGAGTTATGAATCTGTGCAGAACATTGTGTTCTTAAGGGCTTGGAGTCCACAAGGGGATGTATCTCGGCAATGTTCCTATCTGGTAGGAGGTAACTGACACTTATCTCCCTGTCTGGCCCTGATGGGACTATGTTGTCCGCCTATTGGTACACTGAGACAGATGCGAATTGAGAGATTGTGAAATCTACAAGAGAACCAAGCAGGGGGCAGGAGGGTCCCGTTTATGAATAAAGACAAAGGCTTGGTCTGGTCTGTCTCGACATGCAAAAGGATGAACTGAATCCATCCCTGAGGAGGCAAACTTACAGCGTGCATGTCTCTTGGAGGAAGGTCACAGCTGTAAAACACTGCAAGGATTCTGGGTGAGCAATATTTTATTAGGAATGAGATTTGCATGAGCAATACTTCGTTAGACATGATGCTAGCTTATTAATCTAGTGGCACCTTAGAGACTAACAAATTTATTAGAGCATAAGCTTTCATGGACTACAGCCCACTTCTTCGGATGCATATAGAGTGGAACCTACATGCATCCGAAGAAGTGGGCTGCAGTCCACGAAAGTTTATGCTCTAATAAATTTGTTAGTCTCTAAGGTGCCACAAGTACTCCTGTTCTTTTTGCGGATACAGACTAACACGGCTGCTACTCTGAAACTTATTAATCTAGGCTTTAGAATGTGTGATTTTATGTCATACGCAGCCATTTGTTTCCAATCTCTCTACTTGCTATGACCGGAGTCTCTGTGCTTGGTTAAATAAACGTAGATTTGTTTAGAGTGACATCAGAGTCTAAGAGCGGTGTGTTAAGCAGAGCAGTGATGTGGGGTGCAGTTGGTACGCTGGTGAGTAGTTTCTTTGGAAGCAGCTGATCAGTGGATACTGCCAGTGTCCAGTGGAGCAGAGGCTGGATGCTCCAGGGAGATACTCGGAGGTCTTGGGGGTTGGTCTGTGTCTATTGCTAAGGAGCAGAGGGACAGTGGGGCCTGTGTAGACCTAGAGGGGAGGGCTGACGGAGTTGGGGAGCAGAGCTGACCCTGGTAGGCACAGACAAGGCAGCTTTGTGCTAAGGGCAGGTGCAGGGCCGGCTCTGGCTTTTTTGCCGACCAAGGCGGCAGGGGAGGGCGCTGAGCCCGGCTGCGGGCCGCTCTCCCCGACTGGCCGGAGCACCAGGGGGAGGGCGGAGAGCCCGCTGTGGCTCCGCTCTCCCCGGTGGCCACAGCGCCGGGGCGAGCCCGGACGGGGCTCCGTTCTCCCCGGCGGCCAGAGCGCCGGGGGAGGGTGGAGAGCCCAGCTGGGGCTCCGCTCTCCCCGGCGGCCGGAGCCGGAGCACTGCACCACGCCGCGCCGCCCCCCTCCAGGTGCCACCCCAAGCACAAGCTTGGTGGGCTGGTGCCTGGAGCCGGCCCTGGGCAGGTGGTAGCAAGGGGCCCACACCCCTGGTACCCCCAGAAAGCATCACAATGGGGGCTGGATCTGATTCTGCATGGCTCCTCCCGTCCCCATTTCTGAGCCCAGCTGCATTTCCCTGGGGCTAGACCCCCGACCCCTTTTCCTGGTCAAGAACATCCCCAAGAAATCCACACCCTCCCACCCGGAGTCACTCCCCAGCCCACGCCCCGCAGCAGCAGGGCACGAGCCAGGGAGTCACTTGGGCGCAGAGTCCTCAGCCCTGTGTAGGCAGCTGCTGCTCCTATTAACCCTTTGGGAGCCACAGCCAACCCCGCTGCCGCATCCCCCAGTCTGGCAGTGTGGGAAGTGTCAGGATGGATTCAGCACCACAGTGGAAGCTCCTCTCCTCTCAGGGCCATCTCTGCTCCCTCGCAGCGAGGACATTCACTGTGAGGATCCCGGCCAGCAGGGTTCCCAGCACCCCCAGCACAAGGATCCCCTTGGCGTGGCAGTAGGACAGTGACGTGGCCTGGGGCGGGGTGGGACCTGAAGAAATAAATCAATGGTTAGGGGATTTCCTCATCCTGGAAAACCCATATCCGCACCAGGGGCTGGGAACTCTGACTCCGAAGAGCCCGGGTGGGGATGGGACGCAGATGCCCAGCTGTTCCTGTTGGGCCAGATGCAGCACAATGCTCAGTACCCCCAGCCATAGATTTTCCCGCCCAGCACCAGGATGGGGTGTAGGAATTGGGGAGTAGCCCTTTAAAAAGCCTGCAAGTCCACTAGTGGTGCTCACTGTGCCCTAGAACCCAGCCAGAGCAGCAGTGTGTATATATATGAGCAAGCCCTGCACAGGCCGTTCCGTGCTGCATGCGTTCGAGGGGGAGGGATGTAGCGAGCGTCACCTTCACAGGCCACCTTGGGGGAGGCGCTGGCCGAGCTGTTGCTGACGGGGTTCATGGCCGTGCAGGTGACGGGCGAGTCCTCGTCTCCCAGTCTGTGCTGGACCAGCAGGGATTCCTCAATGGAGAAAACAGGGGCCCCTGCTGGGCGCGTCCAGATGTATTTGATGGTCTCATTCCCCACCCCGGCGCTGCAGGTGAAGGTCACGTTGCAGGTGCCATTCCCAGCCATCACAGAGTGGATCCTGATCTCCGGCTCCGAAAGTCGCTCTGGGGCCGAGGTTGGGGATGAGAAATATAAAATAACATTGTACAGAGGCTGCTGTGGAGAGAACCCACTGCAGGTCCCGCCCTGCGACAGCCAGAGGCTACAGTGGTGGGGAGTGCTGAAACCCGAGGGTTAATGGCCTCCCACTTAGAGACCGATTCCCACAGGTGAGAACAATGCCAGCCTCCCAGAGCCTGACCCGGGTAGGGGTTAGCTGAGCCCCCATCCAGTTGCAGACCCTGATTCTGTAGGACATTCAGTGTTAAAAAGTAAAAAATCATTATCCTGCGTTTTTAGGTGAGATCTTCACAATGCTCTGAAAGGTGCAAATAGCTGCCATAGGGGGGCGTGTTTGATCTACAATCACAGATCCCCTTAAAAGCAGTGGAGGCCAAGCAGCCTATTTCAGGCTCCTCAGAAGGAGCCATCCACACTCTTTATATCGAACCCCCCTGCTACAAACAATAGAGGGAATGCCCAAGGAAGGTCAGAGCTAAGCTGTGTGGGCGGGGAGAGGGTTCTCTGCTTGTAGACGCAGGGACTAGTAGACTGGCAGCAGGTGGGGTGTGTTTTACACACTATCTACACTAGAAAGTCTTTGCCGCCAAGGCTATATCGGAAGAAGTCCGCCGGCAAGCCCTCCTAGCAGAGATGCGGCTTATATCAGCGAGAGTTCCCGACGACATAAGCTATTCAAGCAACAGGACCTATTTGCTGGCATAACAGCGTCAACGTGAAACCTTTTGCCGGCAACGCTATGGTAGTTAGGAGAAGGGTTTTTCACAAGTATGTCAGCGAATCTTTTAAATGTAGCAGCCTGAGCTGCACAAAGTGAGGAAGAGGAGTGAGCCTGACAACACTGAGAGGGAACAGAGATATGGGGCTTCTTGGGCACGGAGTCCACTGGAGGGGCAGATGTGGGGGTTTCTGCTCTTCTGTATTTCTCCAACAGCCCGGGAGATATGACTCTATGGATGTTCTTTGTAAATAAGCAAGATGGCCCCAGAGTAGCCCTCCCTTGGAGCATTGATTTTTCCTCCTAGCAGAAACAGCCCAGGATGTTGGCAACCTGCTCAGGCCCAACGGGCAATGCTCCATATAGCACCCAGACATTATAATTGTCAAGGTGGGGCCCTCTTTGCTCTGTGAGGGCATTACAGAGCCTGGATGTAAGGACTTGTGGGACTAGAACCCAGCTCTGCAGAGCCCAGGACAGCTAATGGTCCTACATTGCCACTGGGAGGCTGTAGAGAACCATTTCCAAGGTGCACTAGGGAGATTAGGCGCTGCAGAAAGTACCGCCCAAAGGGACTAGAGTGACAGCACCCTGCAGCCTTCTGATTGGTGCAGGCTCACTATTTAACCTGAGGGTGGACTAGCAAGTTGTCTGGGCACCTACAACAATTTCTGGCTTGCTGTGATGTCACACCTCACCTTGCTTTCTGATCTCTGGTCTCTGACCCAGGCCTGACCCAACACTCACCTCCTGATTCCAGTCTGGTAACTATCTCTGATCTCCACTCTCCAACCCTGGCCTGACTCTGACTCTTGCCGATCAAGCATAGCTTCAGCATTTACTCTGATCCCTGCTTGCTGATTATCACCTCATGGATATCCTTGACCTGTGGGCACTAGCCCAGCTGTGACCACTAGGCCAGACTGCCTACACCCTGGTCCTTTGCACTGGGCCACTTTCTATAAGAGCTGACCTTGTTTTGCTGTACCCAAACTAAACTTCTGGGGCCAGTTGTCAACTCTTGCGATGTTATGGCAAGTCTTATGATTTTTAGTGTTCGTTTTTTTCATCCTCCCAGTGCTGGAGGATCTCAGATTTCATTTAAAAAAGAAATAAGTCTGTAGCTTTCATAGCTGCAGGGCAAAGCTTGGTAGCCTGAAGCAAGTGAGACCCTAAAGGCCCCAAAGCCAGAAGGCAACTAACCCCACTCTCCAACATTTATTATTTTTAACATAATCTCATGATGTTTTAAGCCAATCTCATGATCTTGGCGGCCTGACTCATGATTTTTTAACATTTGGGCCTGGCGATACTGTCAGAAAATCACTGGCAATTTTTAAATCAAGATTGGATGTTTTCCTAAAAGATCTCCTCTAGTTAAAACATGAATCCTTTTGGGGCAGGTTATCCAGGAGGTCAGACTAAAAGATCACAATGGTTCCTTCTGGCCTTGGAATCTGTGAAAATTGTATGCCACCTGCAAGCCCAGCCCTGCCTAGCTATCGTCTTGACGCTGGGGTCTATTTTAAGCATAAATTCCCCACCACCACCACCCCCCACACACTCACTGTGGATGTGCAGGTCATAGCTACATAAGATATTGCTATATGCACTTGCTATCTCCCAGCTGTACATGCCAACGTCTGCCAGCATCAGGTCACTGATCTCCAGCGAATAGCTCTGGTTGTGGAGTCTTGCTCTCCCTCGATATCTCTCGTCCTCCATCGAAATGTGGGGCAGCGCTCCAGGGGCCCCTGGGGTGATAACTGCCAAAGGCCCACGTGACGCATGGGCTTCAGCGTTGGCAGGGGAGGGGCCATGCCAGGTGATGCTCTTGAAGGCTCCAGGATTGAGTACAGGGAAAACGATGGATTCTCCCAGAATTCCGTTCACTGACACCGGGAGACAATGTACGGTGCCCGGACTCGCATCTAATACAGAAGACAAAGGAGACTTGAGGAAACTGTTATACCAATAGAATAAAAACCAGCAGGATCTTATTAAGAGGGATAAGGCAAAGATGCCACATTTATTGTAAATATACTGATAAAGCAAAAGATAAAAGTAAACAACGTTGTTTGACTACTTATTTCCTATACACACACACACACACACATAGAGAGAGAGAGAGAGGTTCATTCCCACAATCATTCATTCAAGTTCTGTATAGGTGTTATAGTTACCAGCCTAGAAGTTGCTCATGCCAAGTTACTGGCCAGGTATTTTGGTCATGAGGATGGAGCCGAGTCTGTGTCAGGTGCACCTGATGCTCCTGGAGGCTGGCAGCAGAACCAGAGACTCAAAGTCATCAGTCTTTAGAGTCCATTCTTATAGGAATTAATTCCTATGTTAGTCTATGGGAACTGTTTCATCCTGCTGTTGCTGACTCAATCAGCAGATGGCACATTCCTGTCCAAAGTGGCACATTCCTGGTGGCTCCACACTGTCCAAAGTTTGTGTTTCTCATCCTTCCAGGTGATGGGGTGGATCCCAGTTTACCCTCAGGGGGTTGTCTGGTGGTCCTACTCGACACATTCTTCGGCCGATGGATACTCCCTTTCTAGGCTGGCACCTCCCTAACCATTTATGTACATCAAGCATTCATCAGCATACATTCCACATCTTAACCATATTTTAATTTACTGTCTCCACCACTTTCGGGGTGTGTGCTAATTCATTTGAGACTCCCGGCCCTTTAATCACAGAGGGTGGGGGTCTGTCCTAGGAGCCGTTGAATGAAGTGAAAGTCACTTAACAGCTTATAGTGTTTGTTTACATTGTATCAATTACTTCAAGAACAAAAGTCAATTAACTTGTTTGTAAGTTTTACATAGTAGTAAAGTACCTTTCACAGGATAGACATAATCAATGGTTTCTACAGACAGCAGCTTACAAGTTTTAACAGAAGACCCAAGAGATTTTTGTACTTGGTGAAACTGTTGGATTTTAAAGTGTGGGGGACAAATTATGAGGAGGTCACTGTCACTTGGGGGAATCGCTGTTAGTACCTTCTTTTATATCCCTACAAAACTGACCAACTCCTGTCCCCACCCTCCCTTCCAGCCCTGGTATCCCAGCCCTGTCACTTGAAGGGGGCTTTCTGTACAATCATAATAACCCCCAGCCCTTCTCTAGCCCCGCCCAGGCTGGAGTCCCAAAGCCTTTCACTCACAGGAGTGATTTGGGTCTCACAGCCCTGCTGCGCAGCAGAGAATTACAGTCCCAGCCCTTTACAATTCCCCCTCCTGTGCCCCCTGCACAGGGACTCATGGTATTCAGTGGCATCGAGTCACCACACCGGACAGCAGAAGCTTCAAAGAGCCAGCGCCAAGCTTGTATCTCTGTTTAGCAGAGGAGGAAATGGAAGCCATGGGGGGGCGGGGGCACAATGAGTTGCTGGCAGAGCCGGGAATAGGAGCAGCTGGGTTCAGTTGCTGTGAGTCCAGGCTGCAGGTTTCATGCTGCTTCGCGCCTGCCCCATGCTCCCTGCTGCCTGTGCAGGGGTGTCAGGGCTTCAGAGAAGCAGCACATCTCCCAGCATAGCCCTCCTGGCTGGCTCCCAGACCTGCACTCTCTCCTTCTTCCCCCTAGGCTTCATGAAATACTCTAACTCTAACTGTGACCACAGAGTCTTGTACACCCGGTCAGCTGAGCTGCAGCCTCCCTATGCCCAGCCATCGGAGACACACCCCATTTTCCAACTACCCAGAAGCCCAGACTGGATCTCAGGGATGGATCACTTGACGATTGCCTGTTCTGCTCATACCCTCTGAAGCCCCTGGCATTGGCCACTGTCGGAAAACAGGATACTGGGCTAGATGGACCATTGGTCTGACTCAGTCTGGCCGTTCTTATGACCTCAGGCCAGGTAGCAATGGGAGCTTCTGTGCTTCTCTTTCTTGCTATTAACCAGCGTTGACTTTGGAAATAATGTCTCCCATCCCCTTGATGTAACTCCCCCAAGGGGTGGATATGTCCCTCCGTCACTTACCTCTGGGCTGGGAAACCATAAGCAGGAAGAGAAGGAAGGCACGGGGAGCTCCCTCCATTGGTGGAGGGTGGGCTGCAGAGTAGGGAGCAGTCGAAGGCAAGCACCCAGGCTGATCAGTTAGAGACTGAGGTGATCTGAGCATCTGGGTCTGGAGGACAGGGATTCTGGGATCGCCCCACTGAGCGGTGAGGCTGTGCGAGAATAAATTGAACGTCAGCAGCTTCGAAGCTTCCTTCCCATCATATCTTGATTTAAGTAAGGCTTTTGACAGCCTCACATGACATTTGCATAAGCAAACTAGGGAAATATGATTTAGATTGGATTACTAGAAGGAGGGTGCACAACTTGTTGAAAGACCGTATTGAAAGAGTAGTTATCAATGGTTTGCCATCAAACAGGGAGGCAGTATTTAGTGGGATCTCACAGGGGTCAGTCCTTGGTCCGGGTACTATTCATTATTTTCATGAATGACTTGGGTAATGGAATGGAGAATATGCTTATAAAATTTGCAGATGACACCAACCTGGGAACAGTTGCAAGCATTTTGTAGTACAGAATTAGACTCCAAAACGACCTTGACAAATTGGAGAACTGGTCTGAATTCAACAAGATGAAATTCAATAAAGACAAGTGCAAAGTACTTCACTTAGGAAGGAAAAATCCAATACACAACTACAAAAATGGGGAACAACTGGCTAGGTGGGATTACTGGTGAAAAGGCTCTAGGGATGATAGTGGATCACAGATTGAATATAGATCGACAATGTGATGCAGTTGTGAAAAAGGCTAATATCACTGTGGGGTGTATGAAGAGTGCCATATGTAAGACACAGAAGGTAACTGTCCCGCTCTACTCGGCACTGATGAGGCTTCAGCAGGAGTACTGGGTCCTATTCTGGGCACCGCACTTCAGGAAAGAGCTGGACAAATTGCAGAGAGTCCAGAGGAGAGCAGCAAAAGCGATAAAGGGTTTAGAAAACCTGACCTATCAGGAAAGGTTAAAGAAACTGGGCACATTCAGTCTTGAGAAAGGAAGACTGAGGGAGGACCTAGTAAGTGTCTTCAGGTACATTAAGGGCTGTTATAAAGAGGACGGGGATCAATTGTCCTCCATGTCCACTGAAGGTAGGACAAGAAGTAATGCACTTCATCTGCACCAAGGAAGATTTAGGTTAGATATTAGGACTAACTCTAAGGGTATGTCTACACTACGGGATTAATCCGAATTTAGATAATTCGGATTTGAGATACAGGTTGTATAAAGTCGAAATGAGTGCGGCCACACTAGCACAGTAATTCGGTGGTGTGCGTCCAAGTACCGGGGCTAGCGTCGATTTCTGCACCGTTGCACTGTGGGTAGCAAATCCATAGCTATCCCATAGTTCCCGCAGTCTCCCGCGCCCATTGGGATTGTGGGTTAAGATCTCAGTGCCTGATGGGACAAAAAACATCGTCGCAGGTGGTTCTGGGTACAGTCTCACTTCCTCCCTCCCTCCCTCCCTCCCTCCCTCCCTCCCTCCCTGCATGAAAGCAACGGACGGCAGACAACCATTTTCGCGCCTTTTTTCTTGGGTGGGTGAACACTGCAGACTCCATACCACGGCAAGCATGGAGCCCGCTGAGGTCAAGACAGCACTCATGAATATTGCAAACACCTCGCGCGTTCTCGTGGAGTTTATGCTCAGCCAGGACCAGAAAAACGAGGAGAGGAGGCAGCGGCGGCGGCAGCATGATGAGGACATGGACACAGACACGGATACAGAATTCAGTGAAACCACAGGCCCCGGTGCTTTGGAGATCATGTTGTTAATGGGGCAGATTCTATCCATGGAACGCCGATTCTGGGCCCGGGAAACAAGCACAGACTGGTGGGACCGCATAGTGTTGCAGGTCTGGGACGATTCCCAGTGGCTGCGGAACTTTCGCATGCGTAAGGGCATGTGACAATGCGGTTCTGGCGGAACCCAACTGAGAGTGCCAACTCAGGACAAATTGCTCAAATAGGGCAGTTACAGCCCAAGGCTGGGGTTTTTCCACCTCTAAGGCAAACCAAACCAGCCAGACTAAGAGGACTTCAGTCTCACCCCACTGGCTAACTGCAAGTCTCACAAGCAATCTCCTTAGATACTCCAGTTTCCCAGTATTACCACCAGTACCACTCGTTATGGGGACAAATGGTTATGAAAACCAATACCCCAGTAAAAGAAAAAGGTTCTCCTGATCCCAAAGGACCAAGCCCCAGACCCAGGTCAATATACAAATCAGATCTTACCCACAAATCACGCTGTTGCCAATCCTTTAGAATCTAAAATCTAAAGGTTTATTCATAAAAGGAAAAAGATAGAGATGAGAGTTAGAATTGGTTAAATGGAATCAATGACATACAGTAATGGCAAAGTTCTTGGTTCAGNCGCATAGTGTTGTTGCAACAATGATCTATATGGTCCCAGTTTATGTCAATAACGTCACAGGGCACTATCATGGAACTTTGTGACTTGCTGTCCCCTGCCCTGAAACGCCAGAATACCAAGATGAGAGCAGCCCTCACAGTTGAGAAGCGCGTGGCGATAGCCCTGTGGAAGCTTGCAACGCCAGACAGCTACCGGTCAGTCGGGAATCAATTTGGAGTGGGCAAATCTACTGTGGGGGCTGCTGTGATGCAAGTAGCCAAAGCAATCACTCAGGTGCTGCTACGAAAGTTAGTGACTCTGGGAAATGTGCAGGCTATAGTGGATGGTTTTGCTGCAATGGGATTCCCTAACTGTGGTGGGGCAATAGACGGAACCCATATCCCTATCTTGGCACCGGAGCACCAAGCCACCGAGTACATAAACCGCAAGGGGTACTTTTCAATGGTGCTGCAAGCACTTGTGGATCACAAGGGACGTTTCACCAACATCAACGCGGGCTGGGCGGGAAGGGTTCATGACGCTCGCGTCTTCAGGAACACTACTCTGTTTAAAGGGCTGCAGCAAGGGACTTACTTTCCGGACCAGAAAATAACCGTTGGGGATGTTGAAATGCCAATAGTTATTCTTGGGGACCCAGCCTACCCCTTAATGCCATGGCTTATGAAGCCATACACAGGCAGCCTGGACAGGAGTCAGGAGCTGTTTAACTACAGGCTAAGCAAGTGCAGAATGGTGGTAGAATGTGCATTTGGCCGTTTAAAAGGCCGCTGGCGTTCATTATTGACTCGCTCTGACCTCAGCCAAAGAAATCTCCCCATTGTTATTTCTGCTTGCTGTGTGCTCCACAATCTCTGTGAAAGTAAGGGGGAGACCTTTATGGCGGGGTGGGAGGCTGAGGCAAATCGCCTGGCTGCTGATTACGCGCAGCCAGACACCAGGGCGATTAGAAGATCACACCATGAAGCGCTGTGCATCAGAGAAGCTTTGAAAACCAGTTTCATGGCTGGCCAGGCTACCGTGTGAAATATCTGTTTGTTTCTCCTTCATGAAAACCCTCCCCCTTTACTGACTGATTTTCTGTAAGGAACCCACCCTGCCCCTTCCCCCAGCTTTCTTTCAAACCAAATAAAGTCACTATCATTTAAAAATCATTTATTCTTTATTAATAGATTAGAAAAAGAGGGAGGGAACCCGGGTGGTATTTGGGAGGAGGATTGCTGGGAAGGAAAAAGCCACAAAGAAAAGGTTAAAAAAATGACAGCCTTTTGCTTGGGCTGTCTACTGGGGTGGAATGGGAAGGTGTACGGAGCCTCCCCCCCCGCGTTCTTACACGTCTGGGTGAGGAGGATACGGAACATGGGGAGGGGGGAGGGTGGAACAGGGGCTGAAGCGGCAGTCTGTTTTCCAGCAGCCGTTCCTGAACCTCCACCAGACGCCGGAGCAGCCCCAGCGTTGCATCCTTCATCCTCTGGTCTTCCTGCCGCCATCTCTCATCTCGATCGTCTCTCCTCTCCTCACGTTGGTCCCTCCTCTCCTCACGTTGGTCCCTCCTGTCCTCACGTTCACTGACTTCTTTCCTATACTTTGAAACTGTTTCCTTCCACTCATTCAGATGAGCTCTGTCACTCCTGCTGGATTGCATAATTTCAGAAAACATGTCCTCCCGCGTCTTCTTCTTACGACGCCTTATCTGTGATAACCTTCGGGATGGAGGAGGGAGGCTTGAGGAATTTGCAGCTGCTGTAGGGAGGGGAAAAAAGAGAGAATTGTTTTAAAAGCTACATTTTGCCGAACAATGCTTATACTCTTTCACGGTGACCAACACTGTTCACATTACATAGCACATGTGATTTCTGTGCAAGGTCGCATTTTGCCTCTTAATGCTGAGTGCCTGTGGCTTTGCTGCTAGAGATCAATCACAGGTCTGGGCAACAGAATTCGGCTTGCATGCGGCCATGGTAAGCTTCAGCGCCGTCCGTGCTTTCCAACATACCAAGCATAGCTTGTAGAGTGCTGCAGAAGCCTGGCCAATCTCAGCCAGTTGGGGGGGGGGCAGTGTGGTGGGGCTTGTCTGGGCCCCTTCAGGCAAGTAGAGTGCTGCGGTTTTTCTGTTAACATTCAGCAGCACCAGAAAACAAACTAACTCTGCAGGAAGATCCCTGCAGGCACCAAACTACCCACCCCCCCGCCCCCGACCCCCCCCCTCGCCATGAATTCTCTGGGATGATCACGGTACCCTCCCCCCACCGCGTGGCTGGTAACAGGGAAGATCCCTGCTAGCCAAACGCGAAAAACTCAGGGCCAATTTCCCATCTGCGCTTGGCTAACTGCAGGGAAGGATTTATTTTCCGCCACAGGCAAACAGCCCAGTAGGAACGGCCACCTCTGTCCCCTTAATTAAGTTCCCGTATTTCAACCAGGTTACCAGGAGTGATATCACTCTCCTGAGGATTACACAACAAGATAAAGAACGGATGTTGCTTGAATGCCAGCAAACACCGGGACCATACGCTGCCAGGCTTTGTCAGGCAATGATACCAGATTACTTGCTGCAAGCATGGCGTGGTCAAGTGTCCTACCATGGAGGAGGGAATAAGGATGCACTGCCCAGAAACCTTCTGGCAAGGCTTTCGGAGTACCTCCAGGAGAGCTTCATGGAGATGTCCCTGGAGGATTTCCGCTCCATCCCCATACACGTTAACAGACTTTTCCAGTAGCTACAGACTTTTCCAGTAGCTGAACTGACCGCGAATGCAAAGTCAGGCAAAGTAATCATTAAAAACTGTTTGCTTTTAAAACAAGTTTTATATTTTAAAAGGTAAACTCACCTGAGGTCCCTTCCATGGGGTCAGAGTCTTGGGTACTGGCTTGGGAGGGTACTTCAGTCAGGGTGATAAAAAGATCCTGGCTGTTGGGGAGAATGGAGTGCTGTGTGCTCTCTGCAAGCTCATCCTCCTCCTCCTCCTCCTCCTCTACCCCATCGGCAGAATCCTCAGGCGTCGAGACTATCCCCGACCCAGAATCCACGAACAAAGGTGGGGTAGTGGTGGCAGCCCCCCCTAGAATTGCATGCAGCTCGGCGTAGTAGCGGCATGTCCGTGGCTCTGACCCGGAGCGACCGTTTGCCTCCTTTGTTTTTTGATAGGCTTGTCTGAGCTCCTTGACCTTCACGCGGCACTGCTCAGAGTCCCTATTGTGGCCTCTCTCCATCATGCCCTTGGAAATTTTTTCAAAAGTTTTTGCATTTCGTCTTTTAGAACGAAGTTCTGCAAGCACTGAATCCTCTCCCCATACAGCGATCAGATCCAGTACCTCCCTCACGGTCCATGCTGGTGCTCTTTTTCGATTATCAGCCTGCATGGTTACCTGTGCTGATGAGGTATCTGTGGTCACCTGTGCTCTCCACGCTGGGCAAACAGGAAATGAAGTTCAAATGTTCGCGGGGCTTTTCCTGTCTACCTGGCCAGTGCATCCGAGTTCGGATTGCTGTCCAGAGCGGTCACAATGATGCACTGTGGGATAGCTCCCGGAGGCCAATACCATCGAATTGCGGCCACACTAACCCTAATTCGAATTGCCAAAATCGATTTTGGCGCTACTCCGCTCGTTGGGGTGGAGTACAGAAATCGATTTAAAGGGCCCTTTACATCGAATTAAATGGCGTCGTTGTGTGGATGGTTACAGGGTTAATTCGAATTAAAGCTGATAAATCCGAATTAAAGTCGTAGTGTAGACCAGGCCTAAGGGTACTTCATCTCTGAAAGAGCCATCCAAGGGAGGTTGTGGAATCCCCACCATTGGAGGTTTTTAAGAACAGGTTGGACAACCCCCTGGCAAGGCTGATCTAGGTTTACATGGTCTGGCCTCAGCATGGGCAGCAGGACTACATCATGTCTCGAGGTCCCTTCCAGCCCAACACAGGTATGATTCTCTGTTCTGCCCTGCAGCAGGACACAGGTTATATGCCTGATCTCCCCATCCCTTCCTGCCTGCCACTCCCTGCAGCAGGTCTCCACCTTGTTATAAAGTCCTGTGGCATGGGGCTCTGATACCACCCCAGGGCCGTCCTTAGGATTTATGGTGCCCTAGGCGGGATTATTAAACTGGTGCCCCTGTGCCTGACTTGCTCTTAACAACACAAACATAAGCTGACAGTATTGGAAAACTTGCCACATGCATGTTATTAAACCCAGCTTAACTTAATTAAACACACTGTAATGCTGATGGACTAGCACTAAAGAAGTCGCGCTATAGAAAAAATTCTGATTTGACAGAATGATGCAAATAATATAATTTTTTTAATTTGTCAACATTTGATTGGAAATGTATATGAAGAGGTATTGAAACAAGGATTTGTTTTTAATTCAAAGCAATCTTTCTGGCTTTTTTTGGCTGCAAAAGCAGTAATAATGTCATTATATGACAAAGACAAAGTGATGTCTTGTTCGATTGCAGTAATAGCAAGACCAGGCAAGCATTCCTGACTCATTGTAGAACGGAGATAGTTTTTAATGAGCTTTAGTTTTGAGAAACTCCGTTCTCCTGATGCTACTGTTACAGGAATTGTCGGTAGAATACGAGTGGCAATGTACACATTAGGATACATGTCAACAAGTTTGCTGGTATGAATAAACTGTACAATGTCCATCACCGATTTTGCATGTGGCAACATTGGTGACAGTGTCCTCAATTCTTCGTACAGTTCAAGTCCATTTAAATCAAGACTATCACCGTGCTTCAGGAGGCTCTCTAGGTTCTTGCGCTGTGACCTTGAGTAGTGTGAAGACACCTCACAAGGCGCTCTGCCCTGACTGAGACACAATAGAGTTGGAAACCCAGGTCATTTTTACAAAGCCACTGTTTAGTTTTAAATGTATAGTGGGCATCAGTCTTAATGTTAGTTACAACTCTATATCAACCTTCTACTGTAAATAGATCAATGGCATTATCCAGTTTAATAAGCTGGGTTTCCAAGCAGTGGGGAAATAGAACCCCTAGTTTTACCCCTAGGTAAAGCACAAAGTGACCAAAATGAAGTCAGCACAGAATCATCTCATCTAGATGAAGGTAGCACAGAAATGTTACAGAAGTCCTATCGTGCCTCATTTTTGTTTGGAAAGACATTAGCAATAGCAGCACATTTGGGGCACTGCCAGAAATACAGGATAAATCACTGCCTCTAAAGTTCCATCAAAAACTGACATTTTCACAGCTCTAGCATGATCTGCTACACAGATTCTTCACAAGGAAGTGTCCCAGGCCTTTTTAACTCGTATTAACCATGTATTTACTTTATGAAAGTTGGACAAAACATTGTGAAAATGTAAGACATTGGCTGCCCAACCTCTGGGCTGGCAAAAGCTATACTGACTCACTGGGAAAAAAAGCAAGAGAATCTTAGTACAACATATGGTCACTCTATACCAGGGGTCGGCAACCTTTCAGAAGTGGTGTGCCAAGTTCACTGTCATTTAAGGTTTCCCATGCCAGTAATACATTTTAACATTTGTAGAAGGTCTCTTTCTTTGTCTATATTATATAAATAAACTATTGTTGTATTTAAAGTAAATAAGGTTTTTAAAATATTTAAGAAGCTTCATTTAAAATCAAATTAAAATGCAGATCTTATCAATTTAGTGTGATCCTTGCCTGGGATCCTTGTCTGGGGTTCCAGCCACCAGCCCCGCTCAGCCCACTGCCGGTCTGGGATTCCATTCACTCAGCCGGCAGCAGGCTGAGCAGGCCGCTGGCAGGCTGAGCGGGACCGGCGGGGGGGCTGAGTGGCTCAGTCCGTTGCCAGTCTGGGGTGCCGGCAGCACTCAGCCTGCTGCTGCTCTGGGGTTCCGGCTGCCAGCCCCTTGCCAGTCGGGGTCCCAGCCGCCGGCCCCGCTCAGCCTGCCGCAGGCCCCACTCAGCCCCCCACCAGCCCTGCTCAGTCCGCTGCCGGCTGAGTGAATGGAACCACAGGCCGGCAGCGGGTCGAGTGGCTCAGACAGGGTCTCAGCCGCCGGCCTGCTCAGCCCGTTGCCAGCCTGGGGTTCCTTGGGGGTCCCCAGGCCAGCAGCGGGCGCTGAGTGGGGCCGGCGGCTGGGACCCTGGCTGGCAATGGGACAGCAGCCGGAACCCCAGAGCGGAGGTGGGTTGAGCCGCTCAGCCCGCCACGGCGTGCCATCAAAAACCAGCTTGTGTGCCACCTTTGGCACGTGTGCCGTAGGTTGCCGACCCCTGCTCTAGACACTAGTAAGGGAATGAGCATATTACAGTTGTTGGAGGCTCTATTTAGCAGTAACAGGGCTATAGGAAAGTCAGTCAACATTTTTTGTTTCTCTGATGAAAACTGGCCCACTCCCTGCCCCATACCAAACTTGTCACAAATAATTGTCAACAACTTAATTTTCTGTTTTTGGCTAAGATATTGATTTAAAAAAATATATTGAAATTGAATTCAGGGATTGTTAGCAAGCATTTTTGGCAAACAAAGTTGTGAAATGACAATCTAAATGGCAACACAGTACTGCTTTCATGCTTGGCTCACCCCCCAGCCTGCTGGTCCCACAGCTGCAGTAGAGGAGGAGATTGGTGAAAAACTGCAGGACCCCAAAATCCACCTCTTGGGGTGCAGAGTGGCAACAGCAGCAGCAAACCCTCAGGTCCGATCACACGCCAATGGGCACCACCACCAGCCCCATGGACCATGGTGATGTTAGCACACCATCTGATCTCAGGGACAGGGCACCCATGGAACCACCGCAGCTCATCCTGCCCTGCGCAGCTCCCCCCCGGATGAGATGGATCACTGCCAGCCAGGGGGAGAGACGCGCTCCCCAGCTAGGGTGACCAGATCCAGATGTCCTGATTTTATAGGGCCAGTCCCGATATTTGGGGCTTTGTCTTATATAGGCACCAATTACCCACACCTAGGGTGACCAGACAGCAAGTGTGAAAAATCAGGACGGGGGTGGGGGGAGGGGGGTAATAGGAGCCTATATAAGAAAAAGACCCACAAATTGGGACTGTCCCTATAAAAGTGGGACATCTGCTCACCCTATCCCAACCCCTGGTCCTGATTTTTCACACATGCTATCTGGCTATCCCCAGCCCAGCCACGCGTGACCCCTCCAATCCTGGCTGGCTGCCGAGGAAGTGAGTTACTTTCACTTTCATTCCTCAGCAGGCAGCCAGCTAGCCTCCCCCTGCCCCCCAACACCTCACCCAACCCAGCCCTGCCGGAGGGAAGGAGAGAGAGAGAGAAGGGTGCTCCTTGGGGGGGAGAAAAGGGAAGTGCTCCGTGGGATGTGGGGGGGAGAAGAATGGACGTTATGGGGGACAACCAGGGGCGGCTCCAGGCACCAGCGCAGCAAGCGCCTGCCTGGGGCGGCAAGCCGCGGGGTGCTGTCTGCTGGTCGCCCTGAGGGCGGCAGTCAGGCTGCCTTCAGCAGCATGCCTGCGGGAGGTCCCCCAGTCCCGAGAGACACCCCTGCTCTTACACCCCCCAAATACTCTGTCCAGCACCTCCCAAATACCATCTCCCAGTACACACACACCCCTCCAGCACCCCAAAATACCCCCTCAAGCTCACCCCCTCCCCCCGCAGCAGTGTCCTCTATTACGGAATTGAAATACAGGTGGGGTCACCCTAGATACAGTTGAATTTGAAAGGCAGGTGTTTCTGTTCTACCTCATGGAGTGACCGCAATGGGGCCAGGCTCTGGAAGTCTCAATGAGCTACAATCCCAGC
>NC_048321.1:5287540-5355040 GCF_013100865.1 Trachemys scripta elegans
CTCCCTTGTAGTAACGCCGTCGTATCCCTCCGCGGAGAAAAATAATCCAGGCGCGTGGGGGGGGTTTGTCCCCTCCCCAAACCCGTGAACGGTTAGTGATCGCTCGAGTTATGCCGCACTGGGCGGGCCCGTGGAGGAGGGATACAGCCGTGAATCTCTAGGCGATCCGCCGACACACTGTTACTCCCCTGTCCCCCTATAACGGTTCGCGCCCCGCGGGACCGTGTGACGAGAGCGGCTTTAGGCTGCCTCTTCCCCCCTCCGTGTATCCCTCCGCCGCGGGAGGGGGGGGCCTTCTTCCACTTCCGGGTCCGCCATTTTGTCTCCCTCCCTCCCGGGCAGAGGGGGGGCAGTTAAAAGCAGGTAACCCCCAGCCACCCCACCCCCTACCCCGGCCCGTGGGACGCCCACGCTGGCGCCGCCGGGGGCCGCCTCCGCCTCGCAGGGGTGAGTGGGGGGGTCCCCTCCTTGTGGGAGGAGTGGGGTCACTCTGGGGGGGGGTCACTTGGGGAAGAGGCCCCTTGGGGGGCTGTCTCTGGGAGAGGCGGGGTACCCTGCCTGGAGGGGAGGCTGGGGGTTGAGAAGGTCTTTGCCCCCCCCCCCGAGATTGGGGCTAAGGGAGGGAGCCTGAGGTGAGAGGGTGAATCCCGGGGCGGGGGGGTCCCCACTTCTGTGGGGTTGAGGGGCTGGCAGGGAGGGGGTGTTGCAGAGCATTGGGGGTGGGGGCAGGTGCTCCTGGACCCCGAATGGATAGAAACCAGTGCGGGGCTTTACTCGTCTATTCTGATCCCTTGAAAGGTTACAAATCAGTTTTTAGCTGAAGCTTTTCTCAAGACACCTGTTGCTGCTGGAGAGGAGGGAAGTTTCAGGTGTCAGATCCTACGGAGACCTTGACTAGGGTGGGGGGGATTGTGAGCATGGGGAGGGGGGGGGGGGGCTCCTGATTTTGATGATTTTATAGCTGTTCAATAATGAATCCAGAGTTAGGTTAAAGTGCGATGAGAGAAACTGCGGTTTTTGCAGTTTTTAAAATAAATCCAAACCACCCCCGTTGAGCCCCAATTCTGCAAATTCTTACACCCATGATTAGCTTTATGCACATTGAACTCAGCGGAGCTGTTCACGCGTGGCAAGTTACGTGTAAAACTGGGGCTTGGAAGACGGTTAAAGGAGCATTCAAAATAAAGGCTGCCCTACTAAGAATCAGCGTAAGTGAAGCTAAGGCCATGAGGATCCTACTAACGCTTGCCTGTGTTTACACATGTGCACGATTGCCTCAAAGTCAATGTTTATGTACAAAAAGGCCCTGATCCTGTAATGAGCTCTGCACGTGGGTGCCTGTTTTGTGCTGCATGGTACTCCTTGTAGGATTGGGCCAAAGTTAAACGTATGTGAGCATTTGTGGGAATGGGGTCGCACCTAAAAGGTTCAGCAAGGAATACAGACTGCTTTAGCGTGATGCGGAGGTTATTTAAAGTGGCCCTTTTAAGATGTCGTCATACAAGCTGTATGAACAACTAGAAATAGTGCAAGGATTTTTTTCGTCTTTCAAGTTTGTTTCCTTGAACATCAGGTTTTTATGACCGAGCTAAAAATGGTCACACTCCTGCCTTCTATGTTTAATACTTGGCATATAATAATTGCGCACTTAGGTTTAAAATACCGTCCTGTAAAATGGGAAGTTTTACATTAGCTATGTTACTTGAGGAGAATTAGGTTTTTTTAAAAGAGATTGTTTTACTGTCATTTACGTACTGGGGGTTACTTATGGTATATTTGGACACTTCTGTTGAATTGTTCAATGAAGTGGTATAACTTTTTTTTTTTTCATAAAAAGCGACAAAGAGTCCTGTGGCACCTTAGACTAACCTTAGTCTATAAGGTGCCACAGGACTCTTTGTCGCTTTTACAGTTCCAGACTAACACGGCTACCCTGTGATACTTTTTTCATAAAGCTTTTCTCTCAGTTAAAGATCTGATGGATTCACTGTAACTGTGCAGTTCAGTACTGGTATGCATAGACATTCACTTGTAGCCATTTGAAGAGCCTCACACATAAATTAATACTTAGGCTTCATGTCAGTTCTTCATAGGAATGAAATGCCACCGTATCTGCGTCAGACAAAAACTTCAGGTCCCCCGATTAACCTATTTATTATACCTTTAAAGTATAGCTTGAAAAACAGAGGCAGCATTGCTTAGTAGACTTAACGCAGGAGTTCCTATTTCCAGCTCTAAAACAGACTGCCTTTATGAACATGGACAAGTCACTTTATTTTTCAGTGTTTGGCAGCTGTAAGAGGAGGACAAGGTTATCAGCCCCTTCGCTCCTGGGGGTGGGGTGTTTGTGAAGATGAAGTAACTAATCTTTGTAAAATGCTGTATTTACTAAGTACTATGTGTTGCTGTTGCTATTGTAGACTTGGACTCAGGTCCATGCTGAGCCTCTGAAGTCAACAGGGGTACACTTGAGCCATTGGTCTGTATCAGCTGATCCAGTTGCAGGATCAGGGTTGCATTTTGCAATCCTATCATGTTGCAAGTACTGAACATTAAAAAGATCTATATTTTCATAAACACTTGAACTGATTAAGTAATTTACTGGTCATATCAGGCTTAGATGCACACTGGAAATCAATCTATGTCCTAGTCTAGCTGACGATATTTTAGTCATATTGCACATTAAAGTGGTTTTTTTCTGTTTTAAAATGCAGCTTTCAGAAAATATTTGTTCCCATGTATAAAGATGTCGTTAGTGGACCTCGGAAAGAGGTTGCTAGAAGCAGCTCGCAAAGGACAAGATGATGAAGTTAGAACGTTAATGGCAAATGGTGCTCCTTTCACCACTGACTGGGTATGTTTTTAATAGAAAAGGCTACTTTTTCCTTATTTACTCCAACTAAAATATAGAACAGATCCTGTGAGGGCAGCCTGAGGAATAGGCGATAATCTTAAGGGCTGGTCTACACTGAGGGGGGGAATCGATCTAAGATACGTCGACTTCAGCTACACTATTCTCGTAGCTGAAGTTGCGTATCTTCAGTCGACTTACCTCGTGTCCTCACAGTGCAGGATCGATGGCCGCGGCTCCCCCGTCGACTCCGCTTCCAGATCTCGCCCTGGTGGAGTTCCGGAGTCGACGGGGATCGCGTTCAGGGATCGATTTATCGCGTCTAAACGAGACGCGATAAATCGATCCCCGATCGATTACTACAGTAGTGAAGACGTTGAGAGTCCTAATTTAGCTCCTGGGCACCCTCGCTCTGTAACTGTGTGACGACCAGACTGATTAACTGTGACATTTCATTGCTGGGAAATTCAAGCAACAAGCATTCCCATTCATACACTTTTGAAGTATTTATGCAGACTTAGGCCCTGATCCTGAAAGCTGGTCAACATTGGTTGACCCCTGTTCCTGCAGGAGGAATTACCCTGTGAATAACTTTACTATCATGGAGTAGCCCCATTGGAGTAAGTGGGACTAGTTTGGGGTAGTAAAGTTAAGTATGGATTTAAATACACCTCTACCTCGATATAACGCTGTCCTCGGGAGCCAAAAAATCTTACCTCTTATAGGTCCGTGTTATATTGAACTTGCTTTGATCCACCGGAGTGTGCAGTACCCTCCCTCCCTCCCCGGAGCACTGCTTTACTGTGTTATATCCGAATTTGTGTTATATTGGGTCGCGTTATATCGGGGTGGAGTTGTAGTTAAAGGATGGGGCCAAAGCATGGCATTCATACTCCTGGTACGTAGCCAGTGTAACCAGTTTGGGTGCCGCTGTTATAGAATGTTGAGCAATTTTTTACCTGTTCTTGTGTATGGGGGTGTTTGATCGCTCCTTTTAAGTTTTCTTTAAAGTCATCCTTAAGTGTCAATGTTTTTCAAACTATATTAACTTGCTAAGTACATTTAAATACTGAATTTAAAGGTTATAAGAGGGAATTAGAACAGCCAACCGTATTGATTGGCAGCTAATGCCTTTTTTGTGGATATGTTTTAAATGTTTCATTTAAAGTAATTGTATATCAGATCTCATTTGACAGAACTTTAGTTCAGTGATCAGTTTATTTTTTAACATTTGCCTTGGTGCAAGTGATGACAATCTAATTTTGTTTGCTATCTACGCATGGACTATAATCCCAATCATTCATTTATATAATTGGTGCTTGTTGCAGGGTCAATTGCTGGTTGGTTTGCCCCCTTCTGGCAGAGCATACCATGGCCATCCCTCTGCATTGGGTGCCCCCTGCCAGTAGTTGCTCTCCAGACCCCATGGTGATCTATCCATTTAACTCAGCCCTCTACCACTTCCTGACATTCAGCCCTCTGGCCAGGTGGCTTTTTCCCCCCTTGCCACTGTGCACTTAAGGGTTTGTACCTCCCCTACTGTGGGGGATATGGTGGGGGTGTAATTCTAGTTCTTTAAAATTGCTGAACACATTAACGGAGATAAATATGTGCTTCCACACCTACGTTGAACAGAACTTTTTTTAAAACATTTTTTAATATACAGCTCGGGACATCACCTCTTCATCTTGCGGCCCAGTATGGCCATTATTCAACAGCAGAAGTGCTGCTTCGAGCAGGTGTTAGCAGAGATGCTCGAACCAAAGTGGACAGGACACCATTGCATATGGCTGCAGCTGATGGACATACACATATTGTAGAACTGCTAATTAGGGTAAGTGAGATGTTGTGTATCAGTCTGCAGAATATAAATCCGATCAATTACGTTGTAGTGTCCCTTATTAGGCGTAACTCTCTGTGAAGAAGTTATTGGTCGATCAATGCCAATTAGATATTTTTATTGGTAGGATGAATTACAAAACTTCTTCCCCCTCTTAAGTATCATTTAAAAAACTTTTCTAAGGAAAACCTCAGAATTGTTCAATGAAATCACTGCTTAATTTAGTGATAACTACAGGAGATTTAAAACGGGTTCTCAAACTTTTTTTTTTTTTTTTTTTTTGCTGGGCCCCCCTTTGAAAATATTTCAGGCTGTGACAACACCCCCACCCCTCATTCCCATATCATGCCACCCTTTATTAGGATATCTCCATTTATAATAATATAATCTCCTAGAACTGGAAGGGACCTCGAAAGGTCATAGAGTCCAGCCCCCTGCCTTCACTAGCAGGACCAAGTACTGATTTTGCCCTGGATCCCTAAGTGGCCCCCTCAAGGATTGAGCTCACAACCCTGGGTTTAGCAGGCCAATGCCCAAACCACTGAGCTATCCCTCCCCCCCTTCTGTGGTGGGAAGGAGGAAGGAAGGGTGGCAATACCGTGATCCCCGACAATAGTCTTGCAACCCCCTGTTGGGTCGGGACCCCCATTTTGAGAAATGTGCTGATTTAAAACAGTGTGAATCCTGTGCAGGAGAACAGGAAGCACAAAGCTCAGAATGACGTTAAAGCAACACTGTTTGCGTAAAGAATCTTATTGTCTGAATTGTTTTACCCGTTGTAACAAATAATACCTAGGATGAGTATAATTGTAAGAAATTAGTACCAAAGCAAATCTCTAAATTCTTAAGTGGTGTGTGTGCGCATGCATACGCACATATTTGACAGCACGTTGGGTGGGATCATGAAGGGACTTAGACGTTGCAATGCTGAGCATGATGGTGGCACTTAACTTTTAGGTGCCTAGACACTCCCAGGGACAACACTGTGATCCACAAAGCTGGGCGAGGTGTCTATATTCCATACCGCGAATGAGGAGAGATAGACGTTAGAATGCAATCCACAAAAGTCAGCATGGTAGGCAGCTCCACCCTAAGCTACCGAGGGGAGACGCTAATGAGGGGCGTGTGCATGCTCTGCTCTTCGATCAGAGATAGGTGCCTAACTCTGGGCTACAGGGAGGCATCTGTCTACGAATGGGAACCTGCCACTTGGAGTCGTGCCTCAAGCACCTCTGAGCATGCCTACTGGATCAAGCCCTGCATGTGTCTTAGTTGGCCGAATGTCTGTCTTCCCCTTTGTTCGTGAACCACGTTCACGCTGGGGCTTTGGTGGGAGGTAGGCAGCAGTGCACATACCCAGAGGCAGGAACATAGGTGCCAAGGGAACTCTTGCTCTGACAAAACTAGGCGCTGAGTGAGTTTAGGCACTTGTAGGGTTCGGCAGGAGTTTTGTGGATTCCAGTGGAACCAAAACTGGGACGTAGCTGCCTAAGTCTGGGATTTAGGTGCAGAAGTACCTTTGTGATTCCACCTTTTGTGTTTAGCCTGTTTCTCTTGAATCAGGGAGACGCCATGCTCTGAAAAAAATACAGTTAGTTTAAAGCAATGCTTTTATTTCTCTCAGAATGGTGCTGATGTAAATGCCAAGGACATGTTGAAGATGACTGCCTTGCACTGGGCAACAGAACACAACCATCGCGATGTTGTAGAGCTGCTTATAAAGTATGGAGCTGATGTTCATGCTTTCAGCAAGTTCGATAAATCAGCCTTTGATATAGCCCTGGACAAAAATAATGCAGAGACTCTGGTAATGCTGCAGGTGGGTTAAGGAAGACATTTGTGAACGTACTTTCCCTGTAATTATAAGCTATCTGCCTACTGCATTTGCCAATGCGATGAGAATGAACATTTCCTACAGAAACTCTCTTTTGCATGCCTGAATCAGAATTGTGGTAACTTGTATAAAATATTGCAATGTCAATTGATATTAGTTTCTTCATCACTAAGGTAGATTTGGAGAATAATGTTCAACATTTCTGAGCTGCATTGGTTTTCTTTGCAGACACGCAGTTCTTCAGAAACTCTGCTTCTGGACTCCTGGAATTGACTCTCTTGTTGTTGGAATGTTTGTGGAAACATGCCTCTGGGAAATGGGAATGGAAGAAGCAGATTATTTTAATGTTATTACACGGTTGCTTAGTTAATGTTTGGAAAAGGCTATTTAAATAGTGGGCTTGATTCTCTGTTGCCCTGCAACTTGTGTATTGATTTACACTAGTGTAAAATGCTGCCATTTCTGATTGATTTGGTAGTATTTTAAACCTATTTTTGCACCAGTGCAAAGCAAATACAATTATTTGACTACACAAGATGCAGAGAATCAGGCCCCCAAAATGCTGTATGGATGCCAAGTATTATTTCTCTTATTGGAGATGAGATCAACGGTGTGCCTAATTGCTTTTTCTTCTTAAGGAGGCAATGCAGAATCAGGTGAACATGAATCCAGAGAGATCAAATCCTGTCACAAATACAGTGACTGTTGCCTCACCATTTATCCTTGCATCAGGGGAAGTTCTCAATCTTGCTAGTTTTGTTTCTTCAGCAAACACCAAAACAACCTCAGGTAAGATTCTGTGAACATGTAGACGAAAAATGTTTCTCCAAAATATTTCTCGTGTAAAGGTTTTTAGAAAGCTGCGTCTCTCAATTCAGTCTTCTGAATTATAGAAGGCAGATGTTTCAAGTTAGTAGAGAAAGTTCTTTAAAACATATTGGAATGCACTAAAATATCCGTCCTATCAAAATATACACTTTATCTGTAAAAGATAATGGGCCAGAACCTAAGCTGGCATGAGAAGCCTTGTTCCATTGAGTCAGGGGAGAGCTTTGCTATTTTCACCAGTTGAGCTCAGTGTGTATGATATTCAATAAAATAGAACCTTCATAACTTGGGAAATGTAAAGGACTCAAATTACGATGCACTGGTAGTTCACATAAGAATGGCCATAGTGGGTCAGACCAAAGGTCCATCTAGCCCAGTAAGTATCCTGTCCTCCGACAGTGGCCAATGCCAGTTCCACTAGTAAAATTTGAGTAGATATTCACCATTTGGTACCTAATCCCTAAATTTGTCAAGGATTCATTCAATACTCTGTTTTATTACTTATTAACTGGAAGAGCAGAGTGAGTCGTCTCATGTATTTGAATGTCAAATAAGGAAACACATTATCTGCAATGATTTTCCATTTATCTTAGGTGTACAGGTTACTCAATTTCTTTTTTTTCCTAGCCAATAGTTTAGAGATGAGAGAAAAAATGAGGAAGCTAGTTATTTCCGTAAATTTGTCTGAAAAATTCATTTAAGGCCGAATATAAATTCTTTTCCTTACGTGAGACCTTATAACGTGTTGTTTTTTGTTATATTTGGGAAATCCAAACTACTGTTTCTTTTCAGTCTTAAGGAGGCTTCTAAATACAAGGTTTGTGAAGCAAGTTGAGGGCCTGACCCTGCAAACACTTCTGCATGTGAGTAACTTTTGAAGCTAATGGGACTGTTCACATGCATGAGTGTTTGCCAGAGTTGATTGGAGCAATATTACAAATGTGGATGTTTCCTGTTTTCAGTTCTAAGGGCCCAATGCTGCAATTGGCACCCTAATCTTGTATGTGGCCCCATTGACTTCAGTGAGGCTCTGAATTTACTTTGAGTAGAAACTTACCATATGGTTGACTCCTTTATTAAATTGACAGATCCCAATTTTAGTATATGTGCTGCCGAAGTAATTAACACCCCCCTCCCCCCAAAAAACCAACCACCACCTGAGGATTAAAAGAGCTTCACATGGATAATGTCACACCTTGTCCTAAAACAAGGACATTCCCGCAATATATGTACCCGATTAATGTTAAAAATATGAAAAGGCCAATATATTTTTCCCATTTTGTTCTTTTTGGGTGCCACACTCTAAAACTTTACTCCTGTCAATATCAGAGGGGTAGCCATGTTAGTCTGAATCTGTAAAAAGCAACAGAGGGTCCTGTGGCACCTTTAAGACTAACGGTGCCACAGGACCCTCTGTTGCTCCTGTCAATAGTAACTCCTGGTCTGTTGGGACCAGCAAACCCTTATCCCAACATGTCATTAGCATTTATCTTATTTGCCCACAAGAGGGCATTAGAGACTGTACTTCAATCACAGCAAGTAATAGTTTAACGTTTTTTTTCATAAGTTAAGACATTTTTTGTACCACTTCTTGCTCGTAGGTGACTAAACAGTTTATTTAAAACTACAAACTCCCTAATGAGGACAAATGTCTTTTATTTGCCTGAAGAAATTTTGTTCAGAAATAAAAGTTACAACTTTCTGAAAATAGCATATTGAATATACTAATTTTGGTCCCACTTAGATTTCTTTCTTTCTTCTGTTCAGTCACTATTATCTCAGTGTAATGGATTACTGTGCTCAGCTGAGGGAAGAAGAGTCTTGCACTGGAATTGGGATGATTTTTATTCCTTGCACAAAGCCGAATCTGCAGTTCAAGAACTTGATATGCTGACTCTGATAGTCTTTACACCAGTTCCTTTGTTGCGTTTCGACTGACTGGCTTATTTTGTGAAACTGGTTTTCAAACCATACATTGAAATGGCTAAGTGGTTATAATTGACTGATTTAACTTTCAAGAAAAAGCTCTGATTGTTGATTTGTAACAAACAAAATGTGTTTTCTAAAAAGCAATGCTGAACGGAGTCAATACTTTGGCAAAATCTCACAGTAAAAGAACTTGGGTTGTATAATTAGCTTATGTCAACAGGCTTTTAAAAAAAATTTTTGGTATTTGCAATTCTGTAATTGAAATTAATGTGACACTGCAAAGTCAGGTAAATATAATTAAATGTGTAGCAACCGCTTTTGCATAATGCTAATGTGTTCAGACTGTGTCTATTCTGTGCTGGTGAGGCCTTGTGTTTTGATCATGTGTGGCTTTGAAAACATTGTTCACATCTGTTCAGAATGAAAGCTAATTGTGGTGCCAAAATCTGGATTTTGATAGCCCAGTGGATTACCATCTGGCCACTTGAAGGTGATCTTTGTGACAATGCTGGAGTAAGTCATGTTAGCTTGCATCAATTTACTCCATTTAATTCCTTTGCATTGTTTCCAATACATTTATTTTTAAATCAGTAAAATGAATATTCAATATAAGGTATTTATTTCAACCATGTTCTAAGAACAGTATGTGGGACTGTTTCAGATCTTGAAGTGGGGTATGCTAGGTATGAATTGTAGGCTGGAAAAACAGCCCCAGTAAAGCAGTAGGTTTTTGGCAGCTTTTTTTTTTTTTTTTTTTTGCTTAAACGGTTCTTTTAGTAGTCTTAATAGTATAGTAGAATACTCTGATTGCAAATCTCCTTCACTTGCCTTCATTTCCTCAAAATAGGTGATTCCCGTGTATCTACAGTGCAGTTTTCAAACTCAACAACCTCTGTGCTTGCCACGCTTGCAGCCCTCGCTGAAGCATCAGCTCCCCTTTCCAATTCAAACAGATCTACAGGTAGGTGGGATGAATCTGGCGTTGACATCAATGTATTTAGTCCCTAGTGTATAATTTGCAAGAAATCATAAGAAAATTGGGTTACTTAAGTATAGCTTGTAAAAAGGATTTGAATTCATTCAGCATAACTTGAGAGTTGCAAAGTGATATAATATTTGGCAGTAGTTGGAAGGCTAATAGATTTATCTATTGTCATAGCTCAGATATTTCTACAGACAATAGTTACTTCTTTGAATGAAGCACCAACTTATTTTTTACTAACCAGTCTTTCACTCTATCCTGTTTTCACCTGGATCCTGTTAGAATTGTTCTGTCCAACTACGTGTTATAAAAATAGAATAGGACACAGCCTGTATCTCTGTCAGATGCTCCTTACTACACAAATATGGACAGTGATATTTTTTTCAAACTCCAGTTTTACAAAACATAGTTTGGAATGATTTTATTGCCACCTCGATATTTTGTATGTTCCCCCTGATTTTACAAAGCCTCATTGTGGTTTGTTTATCTATTTATTTATTTTTAAGTGTTAGGCTGTCTTGAGGCCTTGGTAACATTTGGATTCTTTTTATGCATACCATAGAATCTCAATTTTATGAACATCCATTTACATGAACTATTTTTCCTGACCCAAGAGGGGGAAATAATCGCATGGTAAAAGTGATGTCGTTGAGCAAGTTGACACCCCTTTATGTCTGATGCCATCAGTGTATTGGAAATTGCTTTGCAGTGGTTTTGAAGGACAAAAGAAAATAATTCACAGCACCAAACTGCAATTTATGCACTGTGCCTGCTGTAATTTTGAGATCTTCATAAAATTGAACTTTCTGATTTTATGAACTCCTTAGTCCCAATTGGTTCATAAAACAGGGTTCTACAGTACTTTATTCTAAATTGTTTGATGCTTTATGGCAGTGATTCTCAGCCTATTTCCCACTGTGGGCCACATATGCAGCTCTTTGTTATGTGGGTTGCAGCCACACAATATATATACTTCCTACATGGCCTTGAGGATGTCACATGGGTCACAGCTGCATGCTGATTGGATCGTGGGTTGAGCACCACTGCTTTATGGTATATGTACAATGTGCAGAGTGTGGAAACCACCAGTTGACTTTAGAATGATCAAGTTGGCCATCTTTTAAAAGCAAACATTATGTAATCTTTTTTTAAACCTTTGAACCCATTTTTTTCAGAGACAGAGTACTTTTTACTGTATTAGTTTTATTTGTATTTGTGAATGCTGGTGCTTTAAATTCATTTAGGTATCTGAAGAGAATTATTTTTACCATTGAAAAGTTGCTGTGCTTGTATTGGTATTTTATTTTGTCCATTTTAGATTTTTAACATTTGCAGATTACTCCATACCAGATGCTTCAGTGTTTGCAGTTCTTGTGCAGTAAACATTGACTCATTTACTCCAAGTGTAGCTTTTTCTTAATTTAAATAAACTTGGGAGTTTTGCTCTGCTTTCTCTAGCTAACACAGAGGAAATAGTGGAAGCAAATTCTGTAGATTCTGCAATACAGCAGGTGGTTGGCAGTGGAGGTCAACGAGTCATTACGATAGTAACAGATGGCGTTCCACTGGGCAGTCTCCAAACAGCCATTCCTACTAGTGGTATCAGCCAGCCGTTTATAGTGACCATGCAAGATGGACAGCAAGGTAAGAGGCTACTCAGTTTAGAAAACCGTAAGCCAGTTTTAGACTTTCCTAATGTTAAGAAAAATTAAAAAAAGCTATGGTAGATGCATAGAGATAGACTTAGGTCTGTGAATCTTGGGAAAGTAGACATGGGGGGGGGGGGGGGGGGAGGGGAAGGAAAAATGAGGCCATTACATAGTTCAGCTTGCTTGTAGTGTGCTGCTACAAATGTGTACCTTCCAAGTGATCTCTATAAAAGAATGGAGAGGAGAATTAAGATTTATGACTGAAGCTAGTTACATAATCGTTCTAATTTAACACATAGTACTACATTTTTATTTTAATATTAATAGTTGAATTAAAATGAGTGAAACATGTGTAATGATAACCTAATAGAATTTATGATAAATATTTATCCGGTGCATTGTCTTAGATCATCCTAATCTGTCAGTTTCACAAACCTGTGCAAAATTATAGGTAGTTTACAGAGAGGCAGACCAGTCCTAATGAATTACCGTATATACTCTATCATGAGCCAGTTCGTTTATATGCCGACCCCACCAAGCTGGATAAGTAAAAATGGAAATTTTTATAACCCGTTCATAAGCCAACCCTATAATTCAGGGATTAGCAAACTTTGGCTCCTGGGCCATACGGATAAGCCGTTGGCGGGCCAAGATGGTTTGTTTACCTCGAACATCCGCAGGCACAGAGGTAGACCTAAGTAAACTTCTTGCATCTGAAGAAGTGAGGTTCTTAGCCATGAAAGCTTATGCTCCCAATACTTCTGTTTAGTCTTAAAGGTGCCACAGGACCCTCTGTTGCTTTTTACAGGTTCAGACTAACACGGCTACCCCTCTGATACTAACAAAGTGTCCCGGCGCACCAGCTGCTTACCCTGTTGGGCCGGGACAGCAACTGGTGGGGAAATTTTTTGGGGAGGAGAAGCTGGGAGTCAGGGGAGTAACCCCTGTGACCATCCCCCACACTCTCCCTATCTCATCCCTTCCCACCCTATCTGGGGAGGGCCAGGGGCAGATGTCTCTGACCTGGCCACAGCCTGCTCCGGCGGGCCAGACCGGGCGGCAAGGCCACAGCCTGTCAGCCCCAGAGCTGCAGCTGCTTCAGAGGCTGGGGGAGAGCAGCATGGCCAGAAGCGGAGAGATTCTGGCCCTACCTCTTCCCTTCTAGCTGTGCTGCCTCTCCTTGCTCCCTCTGTTGGGGGGAGGGGCTGTGTCCCACCTCTCCCTCTCTACACCCATTCATAAGCTGACCCCCTTCTCTGGTGCTTCCCTTTTTTACTAAAAAAATTCGGCTTATGAACGAGTATCTACGGTACTTATTTTCATTTCACCTCTGTTTGTTTGCAAACTATCCATGAATGGAAAGCAATTTTCTCAAATTTATTATTCAGAATTATTTGCCAAATGTCTACATATAATTATTGATCTGTAGCTTGTTCTGTCAATGTTCCTAATTAGACACTTTTGATAGAACACAGTAGTTCATATCCTAGAATCATGAATACCAGGATTGGAAGGGACCTCAGGAGGTCACCTTAGTCCAAATCCCTACTTGAAGCAGGACCAATCCCCAACTAAATATGATCTGTTTCTGATAGAATGAAATGTTACATATCAGGTTCCCTGAACAAAAACTTGTTTATGTATTTATAATGTACTTGTGCTCTGGAATATTCACAAGTTTTATGTACCCTCTTAATTCAATTGCTATGCTAGTGACAAGAACAGGATGAGCTCTGGTCAAGTGAAAAAAATTCCCTAAAATAGGGGGAGTTTTTAACAAAAAACATTCACCTTTGACTTAAGATTCTCTCAGCTAGGTGGTGAATGGGCTCTGAAACTTTCTTCTTGCTGTAGCAAATAGGATGTCTTAATGCTATGAACAAGGAAACGTAGCCCGGGACTTGATAAGAAGTTCTGCGTCCCTTCAGTGGAATTTAGGAATTACTGATTTAAGTTTCCCACCACTTCTGTGCAGAGGAGCACCTCCCTCATGCATTAATTTTGAAGTAATCTGTGTCTCTGGATTTATGTACGAAAGCATCTGTAATCCATTGTATATTCATTTCCTGCATTTAATATTCCTTGACTTGTAGTTCTAACTGTACCTGCTGGTCAGGTTGCAGAAGAGACTGTTATTGAAGAAGAAGATGATGATGTAGAAGAGGAAGAACATCCACCAGCGAAGAAGCAAAAAATTGACCAAAATGTAAATGATTTGGAAGAAAACAAGGTAAAAGTTCCTGTTTGTAACTTTCATAGAAAATGGGTGCAGTCTAAACTGTCAGTCTGCACTGAACTGAGAATGTAGGGTTTCAAGTATAGTTAAAAAATAACACTCAATATAAATGATGTGGCCCAAGTTGATTTTAAATTTCGTCAATGATCATGTCTTTCTCATTTCTGAAAACTCTCACTATAATGTTTCTCATTCTTTCTGCTCAATCTGTATGGTCAGTTAATATGCAATACATTAATACCACTTAACTCTTATGTAGTGCTGTTCGTTAGTAGATATCAGATGTTTTACCGAGGTAAGTATCATTGTCTCCATTTAAGGAGGGGGAAACTGAGGCACAGCAAGGGGGGAAGTGACTTGCATACTGTCACCCAGCAAGCCAGTGGCAGAGCAGGGAATAAGAACCCAAGTCTTCCGCATGGCAGTGAAGTGCTCTGCCCACGAGGCCACAGGGCAAGTGGTGGTAGCAATTGAGTTGCTGGTGGTGGAAGGAAGAGTCTCTTCCAAGTCACTCTTTGTGTAATCTTGTCAGTTAGTTAATTTTTGAGCACAGGCTATTGAGTTGAAGCATTGTACTCTGCTCTGTTATTTAGAACTCCCTCTAAAACTGCAGTGAGAACAGATCCAATGCGAGACTGACCACTCTTCACATTCCAGCTGCTGTTTTAAAGAAAGTCAGATTACATATCCTTCCAAGTGGGAGGGTGCTGGATAAGTTTGTTTTTTTTTTTTTTTTTTTTTTTTTTTTTTTTTTGTGGTGGCAGAACTTACCTTTTGATTTGGGGGGCCACTAGGTGTTGTGGATTCTTTTTTTGTTTAGTCTGTTTCTCTAGCCCTCTCCCCAGTTGCCAACACTGTTGCTTTTGCATCTGGATGATAAAGAAATATGGAAACCCCACTAATCCATCCTTATGGGGTCACTTATACTAGAGAACTGTCCCTAGCCTACCTTGCTGAAAAGACCAGCGGACAGTTTCTGCCTTAACATATACCCTGTGCAACTTGATTTCACTTAACATAGGCCACTAATCAGCCCTTAGGTGATACAACCCAGCCCTGTTTTATATTTACCAATGAGGGATACAAAGCCTTTTGCCTCTACTATGCCCTGAGACATCCATTATCTCTCTATACACTTGGTCTGTCCTTTCTTACCTGTGTCTAGGTATTGTGTATTATTGCTTGCATCCCAGGTACAGGCGCAAACTGCTGACTCATTTGGGCACTAGTCAGAGTCTGTCTCGTTTTGTAGGACGATAACGAAAGGGAAATGTTACAGCAGCAGTTGCACGAGGCAAACAGAAAGGCGCAAGAATATCGAAGCCAGCTAATGAAGAAAGAACTGGAAGCGGAGCAATACCGGCTAAAGCTTGAAGCCATGGCAAGACAGCAGCCCAATGGTGCTGAGCTTACAGTGGTTGAAGAGGTTGCTGAGGTGGATGCAGTTGTGGTCTCGTCAGAGGAAATGGAAGGGTCTGCAGCAACTGTGGTGGAAACGGAGCAGCCTACTGACATTGCTGTGGAAACCGTAACGGCGTAACCTGTGGGTTACCGACTCCGGTTTTAAAGGACAAACATTTATTTTAAAGGAGATGCTGTTGACAAGCAACATTGTGAGCTAAGTGGTCTACTGGAATATGGAACTGAACTGCTTGTGTGGTTCCGTTCAGAGGGATCAAATCTCTCCTGCAGCTCATAACATTAATTTGCTTTGAACACAAAGCCAAAGGTGCTTTTATAGTTTGAAGTTGAGAGAAAGGTATTTTAAAAAGTACCCTAATAAATTTAGCCAGCAAGTGACCAACAAGCTTATTTTGTGACATAGGTCTATAATGTGGGAGGGAAAGGGGTGGGTGGGGAAAGAGAAGTACCTCATTGCCAAAGTAGCTGGTAATAGCGCTCAGCTGCCCTGAATTTACTGCACTGAAAACAAATTTTATGCAATGACCTATTTGCACCCTTGTGTGTAGTTATCAGATTGGAAACCATGCTTTGGAGTCTCTCAAACAGTCTGTTGAGGGTATAAACTTTTAATTAAAAAGCTGGCTTTTATTGGAAAGCAAACCTCGTTGGTGAAATAAAACACTATTGACAATATCTTCCAAAGCCCTTTGAGAGAAGGTGGAAAATGGATTGGTCTTTGTAGAGGATACGTTTGTTTCAAAAATGAATCCAAAATACAGTACTCCTACAAGAACAAAGCACAGGCTACGTTTGCATGAGCTCTTTAGCATTTAAGCAATTTGAGATATCAGGGAATATTAAAACTGCCTTTTTTGGGTCTGTTTTTGAAAGCGCTATCTACATCTGAACCCTTGACTACCTAAAGGGATACCAGGTAAAAATTAGACCCTTCAGTTTTATGAAACTCGGTCAAGTTTTCTTTTTAGCATTTTTGTGCTATTCAATGGCACCAACTGTTTATATATGCAAAATAAAATGTCTGTGAAGTTGTGTTTATAAGACAGTCTGGGAGGTTGGTATGTTTCTGTTTGGAAGTGGGTAGGCATCTCACATCTTTACTAATCAAAATTGTGCATTTTAAATATACTAAAAAAAAATTTGAAACAAGTGACTGATCTTAAAATGTTTATGGGTGTTTTTTCTTTACTATTTGCTTGCAGACCCATGCAGAGTAAAGAAGTTGCCTATATGTGTTGCCTGTTGCAGGCTGGGAGATTGTATTTTAAAGTGAGAGACATGTATCACATGCAGAACTGTCTGTCTTTTCTGTTACAGGACCAAAGCAAAATTATTGGAAGTGCTATGATTAACTGTGGGAACTATTGTTTACGGTATGGTAGTCTTAATTAATGATCATGAGTAAAGCAATTTAAATTGAGGAAAAACTTCACAAGAATGTAGCCTGACCAGTTTGCTGCAGTATTTAGAAAGTATTAAATCACTTCTAGCTTGAAAAACTGATACCGCTTTCTTGACAAGTTTTGAAAAATCTGTCTTCCCTTTCCAAGGCAAGTATCGTTAAATTCATGGCTTCAGTTTGCATAATGCACTCTCTCCTGCTTAAATTCTGCTGTTTGTCAGGATTGGCAGTATTCATGGTAGTTGTTCAATTTCATGGTTGCAAAGGTTTGTCTTGTATTGTTCTTATTTCCAGCAGTGTGTGTCCAGATAATGTGGTTTTGTGTTGATACAGATACCTCTTTCATTATATTTCTTTTCTAGCAGACATGCCCATGTTAGGACATTTGAGATGAATCGTGCAGAGACTTTTTTTAGTCCACAAAAATACTAACTTCTGGAGTCGTGAACTGTAATCCTGGGCATGGTCATAGGTGACCATGAATTGGCCTCTGTGTAGGGGAGACTGGTTCACATCAGACAAGCATGGCTCAGGTTCCTAGGATAGCGATTGCTCAAGAGTGGCTTTGAATTGATAGCAATGACATTGCAGGTCATGTCCTGGGAGGAGCCGTGGAGGCCTCTTTGAATCAGGTTTTGCTCTGTACGGTGCTGTTAGCCTCTCGCATTAATGAGCATGAGATTGGCATACATTTTAAAAAATGTAACTTCAGCCTGTCTTCGCAGCTTGAATTCTATTCACTATCTATTCTAAAGCATTTGCATTCAAACATTTGATCCATTTCCTGTTCAAAATGAATTGTCTCTGCTCACTCAAAAAATGTGAAAGATTGAAGCACCTCACATAAATTATTTTTGACCATGCATTTTGGCCTAACAGTTCTCTATCTGTAGATAGTGTACCAAATTCTACCATTACATCCATGCACCCTCATTGTCGCCGTTTGGATTGAATGGTTGAAATAGAGCAGAATTTGGTATACATCCACACTGCAGAGTACATATGTAAGTTGTATTTATTCTGTACATATGCTTACAGTGCAAAGCTTCTTTTAGATAGTGCAGATAGTACATTGTGCCTTTAGAAATGAAGGAAGAAGAACTATCCATTGTAATGATGGATTAATATAAATCAAATAGTTTTAATTTGGTAGTCTTATTAGAAAAAGAATGATGACTTCTGAACAGAGATGTTTCCTGATTAGGAGAAAAGCATTGTTTAGTTTTAATTTGAAAGAAAGAATTGTAGAAGCTAGGCCTCTTCCAACTCTGTTTGGTAAACAGTCCATATCCCTATCAATACAGGACTACTATATTTTCTGAGGTTTTGCTCAGTCTAGTGTTACGTGGCACAAAACTGGGGTATCTACCAGTTAGGCTTTGGAATAATTTCTTGTTGATTTCAATGTTTGGAGTTTTTTCTCCTTGTCTAGATGGACTTTTTAGGGATGGTTTATTTTGTCTAGCTCCTCATCTTCCCGCAAAGTAAGTGTTAGTTGCTGGAGTCATGAATCAGTAACTAGGGGATCTTACATCGTCACTCTGATCAAATCTTTGTCTCTGCAGTGGAAGCCATGAGAGGGACTTTGACTCCTTGTTAGTAGAAGATAGGAGTGTCAAACTCTTCTATGTAAATGTTCCTCTATTTAGTTCTTGTGGATAGAAGGTAACAGTGAAGAGGCCCAGACTTTTAGAATCAAGCATACAGCTTTGGACAGCAACTTCAGAATGAGAAAAAAAGGGCCAAATTTCTTTGGTAGAGCCAATCACTGCTAAAATATCATTCTATGAATCTTGGTAGTGTCCAGATTCCTCAATTGGGATTGAGGACATGTTGTAATAGGGGCTGTACAAACGCACAGAATGCAATACCTACCCCAACTAGTGATCTAAGAAAGGACAAGCCAGGCAAAGGCTGGTCAGCGATATAAACCCAGTTAAAATCCATTTAAATTAATTTAAATGAAATGAGGTCCTTCTTGGAAAGTTGCATTTCACCAAACTTCGAAGCATCTCCTTGGAGATGTGATGGATGTAACAATTAAGAATGAAAAAGCAAGATTCAGCAAAACATGCTGTCAGTCTTCTTGCAGCTGGATTGGGGATAGGAAAGAAGCTGGTTTATAAGATGGAGAGGGGAAGGGGGGGATGTGAGCCAAAGTCATGAACAGTTTGTTGGGAAGAGTTTAATAACCTGTAATCTTATGGACACTTGCTATTTGCAGAACATACAGGTAAGAGTGTAATCTTCCATAAGGCAATAACCTATGCAGAGGGTGGTTGCACCATTTGTGTATATACCCAAAGTAGGAAGTGTGTCCCATATTCGTCTTTCTTTTAAAGTAGTGGGCCAGAGTCACCCCTACTATAAGCCCCCTAAAATCAATGGAGTTACCAAGGTGAATTTGGCTGTGTTTTCATCACTTATTGTAGTGCAATTAAAACTTAACAGTCCATAAATTTCAGAAATATTTCCGGGGTGGGGGGGGGTGTTCTTTGAAATATTGTGCAATTTAAAGATATGCCCTGGCAGTCCAGTCCAAGCAGGAATTGTGTATGTGGTGTGGTTTTTCTTGTTTAAAACAGTTGGCTAAGTTTTAACAGTATTTTATTGGTTGTTTTCACTAACCGCTTTAGGAAAGACTTATGAAACTACTTTCTTTGTATTGTAAAATCTACCATGGGACTTACTGGTTTTATGTATCAAAGTGCATTTATTTATAAGCAGTGTAACTATTTATAAAAAGACTTTATATCTTTTCCAAAAGATGTTTTGAGGAGGGCTTTAATAATGATTTTTAAAATTAATGATAGTTTGGAGAAACAGGACTCCTACTTATTTTACATTTTCACTATATACTTCAATACTATAAAACAACCAGTGTTTCCTCTGAATTGGAAAATACATTCATTTCCTTTGCTTTGTTTTTTGTACATGTTACAATTGTCTGAGCTGAAATTCTTTATTGTACACTGTGTAATTGCATCACAAGGCTTAATCCAGAGAGAAATTGATTTAACAAAATGTTTACAGATTTAAAGGGACACTGTCAAGTTTAAATTACATTTGCCTGAAAATTGTGCCTACTGTAGTTACTTGCAAGACCTAAGATGACAATAACTGAAAAGCTGGCAAAAAAAGTCTGCATTTGACAGCACTTTGTGTATAGTCATTTTAACTTAAGACAAATCTCTACATTTGTCTTAAGCCCAAAACCCGCCTGCCCTGACCAGAATATAGCACTCCCTCTCTCTCAAAAAAAAGTTCTGAATATACTGTGTAAGGGGCTGGGATTTAAAAATGAGTCAATTTTTTTTTTTAAAGAAAAAAAGCACAGTATTCTTTTAATGTTGTATAGTGTGAAAAATTCACCATTTTGTGTTTTATTTTAGAAGTTTTCATGCACCATGTCTGAATTAAGGCTGCAGCACATTCAAAAAGACAATTTCCAACTTTTGTATGCCCTTATCCATGGCAGTTCTATGATGAATGCTGGCTTTTGAACAGAGAGGCAGTGCTATATTCTGGTTAACACAAGGCTAGGTGAGGCTACACAGATATTTTATGGGCTGTTCTTAAATAAGGGACAAGGAAAAAATGTAGAGATTTGTCTTAAGCCCAGATCCTGCCAGCCCTTATGCATCTGAGCAATGTTATGCATGTGAATAGTCCCATTGAAATTATGCCTGGGTATTTGCAGGATCAAGGCCTGCATTAGCTCATCTCCTCCAAACCCTACAGATTTTTAATCGAGCAATAAAGGATTACAAAAAATGTAAAAGCCTAAAATAAGCTCTTCATCTTAACCTGTGTGCAGAAAGGGAGCTGTCTGTACATAGCACTTATTTTAAAAAAAAAAAATCCTCCTCCCACACACCCTGCCTGAATTTCCAGCTCAAGAGACCAATTTACAAGTTCTGTCTTATTTGGGGATTTGCATTTCTGAGTGGGAGAGGCGGGAGAAATTTGACTGGTTTCAAATGAACATTATTGAAAAGTGCTGTTTTTAACTTACTTGGTTTCTCCTTTTTTATATTAGGATATTTTTAGGTGACTAAACGCTACCCTAAAGCAAAAGAATCCCAGAATGGAAACACAACATTTAGCAATTTAATGGGTCTGCATACACAGTCTTTACTCAGGTAAAATTCTTTGAAATCCATGAGATTTGCCTGAGTCCTGACTGTAGGGATTAGGTTTCCACCTGCAATCTAGTTTAATTCACATCCATTTAACATGTTTGTCATATGAGGTGAACATGATCTGGTTGTAATTGGGATAGAAGTTGAATTGTGCCCGTGTCTGTTTCTACATCAGTGGTTCCATTATTCTAAACTGTGACTTAAACTTTGCAAAACTTCTCCAGAGGAGAGGAAAAGAACATTAAGCAGGTCGTGTAAACTTTAACCAAACTGTTGGATTCCTTTAGATTTTAAATAATAAATGTCCTCCCAAAAAGCTCTTGTGTGCTCTGATGGGAAATTTCCATAGGGGAGTAACTAAAGCCATTCTGGTATAATTCCCCTGTGTGGACACACTTTTATTGTAGAATAGTGTCCTCACAGGGAGTTACACCAGACCAGTTATTCCACTGCAGCTATGCTGGGAAACTTCCCCATGTCGACAAGGCCTTAGGTTACGTCTACTCTGCAATAAGACCCGCTACATGGCTGTGGCTGGCCCAGATCAGCTGACTTGGGCTCAGGCTTCAGGGCTAAAAACCGCTGAGTGTGCAGCATGGCTCCACCCTGAACCCAAATGTCTACACTGCAGTTTTTAGCCCCGCAGCATATCCTGTGAGCCTGAGTCAATTGACCCAGGCTCTGAGACTTGGTGCTGTGCGGTTTTTATTGCAGTGTGGACCTACCCTCAGTTACTTAACAAAGACCTCTTGGCGTTTTCCTTTACTCTGCCACCTGCATGATCTGACCAGTGTTCCCTGGCTTATCTTGAGATATGCAGTTCTCTGGAGAGAAATGCTCAGGTTCTGCAACCTTACCCGTATCAGATCAGAATCCCTAACATCCTAGGGGTTGTGTGTATATTTATTATCAGTATGGCAGAATCCTATTTGCCACTTCATTACAAAAACTCCATTACAAATCCAATTAGCACTGTGATTAAGCATTTAAGTGCCCAGAATTGTAAAAGATTCTTAATAGCTTTATGTACAGGATGCCTTTAGAAAGCTTAAGTATTCTTTTTATATTTAGAATGTTTTCAAATGTTAAATTTAAACGTGTATATATACATTTTTGTACTATGTTTCCTAATAAAATGCCAGTCATGTATATGCTTGCCTTTTTTTCTTGCATTCAGTATGGGTTACTGTAACATTTGTATTTGCATTTGAGATTTTATTCAGCGCTTCAGTACTGGGATTTAAAAATCCCATAGGACTTTTTTCCCCCTATGAGTGTATTTCTGAACTTTCAGTAGCAAACTGTTTAGTGTTGCTGTGAGTTGTTAAATACTTTTATGTTCCACCCCAGAGGTGGCTGTATTTTAGTAATGAGTAAAGCAACCCCAGATCTCCACATTCCTCTTGGACTTTCACAGAGGAACAAAGTGATCAAAAATCTCTGCAGTATTAAAATGTACAGCCTTGCTGCCACATTACCTTCCCAGGAGGAAAACAGTAGTCAGAGGGTCAGAACTAGTGCCCCTATCCAATGTACAAAAGATTCCACACTCCACTCAGTGCTGGGAGAAGAGATTTATTCCAGCTACCCTACCACAAAATACTCAGGCTGCTGAAATCCTTTTAGAGTAGGAGTCAAGTTTTGATCCCTATTCCCTTCTCCCGCATGGATTTGCTTGGTAAGTTTTGGACAAGGTTTTTAGCCTTGTATAGAACTGGTATCTCTCACAGCTGTGCCATGAGGCTTAATTATCTGATGTATTTATTTCTTCAAATGTTTAAAATCCTTAGCCCGCACCCTCCTCCACAGTCTTGACAAAGAGCAGGGAAAGGTGGCTTTTGCAGCAGGTCAACAAATCTGGGCTCTGGGGGGCCGAAGCAGGAGAGGGGAATGAGTTACAAAATCAAGGCTGCCTCGCAGAGAACGCCCTCTCATTTGTACCAAGAGTCTCTGCAGAGCTGAACTGTGGCAGTGTACCATGTGGAGGGAGTCTCTCGAAGGTTTCTGTAGCACTTTTAGGCTGCAGATGTAAGTATATTAACATGTTTATTACGTGTGGATTTCTGCATGGTTATGGGTGATTTGACTTGAGTATTAGACCGAGGGCCAAATTCTGTTACATAGGTGTCAAGCCACTGACTTTAGAGGAGTTAGTCCAGATTTATACCTGTGTAACAATAGAGCAGGCTTGAGCCCTGGGCTTTTCTGCAACTGATAATAACTGCAGCATCCGCACAACCTCCTTGCAAGGAAAGACTTCACAGAAAGCCTATGTGGCAGCTAGTGTCTTTTGTTAAGAAATCGATTTCTGTGCATCTCATTTTTCATACACTTACTGCAAAAGTCTGCAGAGTCCTAATGAATGGATCCTGGTTGCAGAAAATAAGTCCTACCCCTGGTGTTTTAAATGCCGGTTTTTGGTCTGATGGCGATGATTTGTTTAGCTCAGAAGAGTTTAAACCCTGGGGAACTGCCTGTAGTTAGAATGCCCCTGGTATTGGATTTGTCTGGTTTCAGAGAGGCTGTCTGCTCAATGAGAGAACAAGGAATAATCTTTAAAATTCCAGGTGTATTGCCTCTCTTGCAGTGAAGTATTGACTAACAACCCACATTTTTAGGGGTAGTTATGATCCATTTTGCTTCTGCTGCCACATTGATTTATAATAGCTTAGCAGACGTTCAACTGAGAAATAATAATTTTTCCTGAGAAACCACTGAAGAGTAGCAGCTTGCTGCCAGAAGATGAAAAGCACAGGGTGGCTTATCTAGGCATTTCCTGTCCCTCCATCAGTGCAAACAGTTAACAGGCTAGATTTCAAGGACACCAGTGCTCACTCAGAACACTAAAATAGCCAGGATTGGCCTCGTGTATAGGCAGCATCAAGCAAAAAGGCTTTTGGCTTTCTCCAACAATGTGTCTATACACCTCTCCTGCCCAGCTGATTCATGGTGCGAAGGGAGGATAGGTAGGTCAGAGCCTCACCATTGTTTCATATTTTGTCAATAGGTGATAGAGAAACTCAAGAGAAAAAGCTCTACTGTAAAGCACCTGCCTTTGTCCCAGTGTGGTGCTGCTGGGATTGACCCTCACCCCAGAAGTCCTGAATGGTAACGGGTCCTACCCCAAATGCGTGTGAAATGGTTCTTAATATTTTGCTCTTAAGCTGTCTTGCCTCTGCAGTCCAAACATCCATTCACGCAGAATGTGGGAGACTGGGCTGTAGGATCCAGCAGTGGAGGGGAACCAACGTTAAGGGGCAGATCAGCTAGACCCTTCGGGCTGTTCTCCTGCAGTGGAAGCAGAGGGTGGGTGGCAGAACTGAAGACTAAGTCATTTCCCACCTCACCATTGGAGTCAGTGCAGCTGCAGGAGGGGAAAGGGATAAGGACCCAAGACCACCCAAATGGAGAACTGGCAGTTGGGTTTAAGGGGCAGGGAGTGCTCATACACTCCTTGGCGTGTACCTTGGAAAGGAGGGGTAAGTAGTGTTCCTGAACCTATTTGCCCCAGAATTCTTGGGGGGTGTCTGCACTGCCCCAAATCCTTCACCCCTTACAAGCCCCAATCATGGACTAAATGTCTATGAATCACCCTCTGCTGCAGCCACTCTTTGTCCGGGAGCGGGAGAGAAGAGAAACAACTATCCACTGGTCAACGAAAGACCAGATTCCTCTGGAGAGAGACAAATGTTGCCAGTATTTAATGCGGTCAACTGTGCTTTTCCAAGAAGGATGATCTTGGCTGGCTCAGGCAATTGGTAATGTGATAAGGAACCTTTTACCTCTAAGGCGAGGGTTTGTATCTAAACGGCGCAATAGCATTTCCAACCCAAGCTTTCAAGAACCAGGAGTTAGGCCCTCCCAAATGACCTGTCTCGCTTTAAAATAATGAGATTTTAAATTGTACAGGGTGGGGGCTTTTTATTTGCTGTGTGGTTTTTGAGAAGTTAGGGCTCAGTTTGCAGCATTTCTCCTGAATAAGGAGAGCTAGAAACTTCCCTTTTAAAATGTATGTGTAAAAAAAAAAAAAAATTAAAGCTGAGATTCCCCCCCATAATCACCTGACTCCAGAAGCTGGGGTTTAAGAAACATGAGCATTTAGTACACGAAGAAATTCATCTTGGGCTGTGCCATTTTCTGTAGCTAAACAGATGTTTATTTTCCAGGGCCTACTGAGCTTCACACTAAAAGGATTGCACATGTTGCCCACCAATGAGCTAAAAAGCAGTTGGGGGAAATGATTGACTCAAGGGGGAAAAGATCTCACAAATATTCAGTGATTGCGCCTCAGAGCTGAGTGGTTTCTGGAAATGCAATGCAAGCAAGAATGTATCACTAGCAACCAATGATTCAGCTAGCCAGCAGAAGGCCCCTGTACTCACACATGAGTGTTAGCTGATATCCATGTAGTGCTCCTGTACAACTGGGGCCACAAGTTATGAAAACCATCTCTCCTCCTCTCTTACCCTCCATGGTATATAATAGGTAAAACCCAGAATTGGGACCCAGGAAATCTAGGTTCAAAGACCAGGGCCTTCTCTCACCGCATGACCTTGGGCACGTCACTTTCAATCTGTTTCTCTGCTTCCCCATCTGTGAAATAACATATCACCTTGGTAAAGGGCTTGGGAGAACCTCATCAGAAGGGAGCTGAAATGTGTTCTTTAGAAACCAAGAACTCATGGCCGCTTTAGAACAACCAGCACTTTATTAAGCATCTGGATTTGACTTTTGGTTCCAGATTTAAAAAAAAAAAAAAGTTAAACCATCAAGGCAAAGAACGGCCATGTCAGATTTGTAACTGTAGTCGATAAACATAAAAAACTCACCTTAAACCTCCCGCGCCCCCGCCCCCAACACTTCACCCTGAATAGTCGGAAGAGCAAAGGTGACCACCCAAGAGTGAAAAACGTGGCTGGGAAGAGGAAAACCAAGCCACGTCTGCTCCTGTCTGTGCAGCATACATCCAAAAGTTGTTGCCTTTGATAGTACTTGGTGGACCACCTGGGAGTTAATCGTCAAGTTACAGTGTGAAGACGAGTGTTGCTCATTAGTGAAGGGAGCTATTATCAGAGTTGCTCAGAGACTCATGATGCGATGTAAGTCCCTAGATCTCTAGACCTTGATGACCTCAGTAGGTACCAGGGTAATCAAATGTGGAAACCGCTGTCTGGATTGACTGGTTGATTCCTATCCCATTTTATCATCTGCATCCGTGTGATTCTTGCACAAAGACAGGTTCTAGGATAGAATGTGACTTAATTGGATTAGGTTCAACACCACCGGCTGACTCCTCATGTCCTTGTGGGATGACTGTGACTTCTTGCTAACTGCCCAACTCCCCCATCTGCATTTATCAGGGGATAAAATCTGGGAGTGTTGGCTGTTCTCAGGTCCCTCCCTAACCTTGCATGGGCCAGCGAGACGCTACAGGTGTACAGACTGCGTCTGTCACTCCACCTCAGAGCTGCGAGAACGAGTGCCATCACAGCCGGCAATGGGAAGGAGAAGCCGAGGAGAGCATCGTGCCCTGTGTAACCCGGCCGAGGGCTAGAGTTCAGGCACCATCTGTTGTCCTGACCGAAGGACAAAGCTCCCCTTTTTCCCTAGTGGGACTTGACCGGCGGTTGCATGAGCAGTCAGAGGGCCGCTGGTCAGTGCCTGCAGTCGCATCCTTCCAGCCAGTGGCACATGCCTAAGGGCTTGCTCTGACCTCAGGGCAACCACCACCAGGGTGTGTTCCTATCTGCAGGTAGCTTGTTGCCTTGAAAGCGAGAGTCCTGGCAAGCTCTGCAGGCCGGGCTGCCTGGGTCATGGGAATCCCTCCTCTCCCCTTGCTAAGAGCCCCCTGCAGCCCCAGGCCCATGCTCAGGGGAGGCGGTAATCGGACGCGTCTTTCTCCATGTAGTCCGTCCAGGTGGAGGAGGACGTGCTCCGGTACGGGTCCAGCAGGATCCGGAAGCAGCGGACAATCAAAAGGCCCAGGAAGATGAAGAGGAAGAAGACGAAGACAAAGGCTGCCTTCTGCTCCAAGGTCAGGGACGGGATCGGAATGGGCAGGGCAACTCCTGGCACAGGCAGGGCAACTCCCGGCACGGACAGGGTGGTACTGAGGACGTCCTCTGCCATGGTGAGGAACGACGGGCCCGGAGGGTCGTCACTGGCTACTTACCGGGCCTGCAATCAGAAAGCACTTCTCACTGTTAGATCCCCAGGGCACTAAGCAGCCTTATCCTTAGCCAGGGCCTAGGGCAGGTTAGTCCTCCGGGGCGGGGCTTTGCTCCGCCTGGTTTCAAGCAGCCCAGGCAATGGGGCTCCCACCTTTTCCTTTGCCCCCCACAGGTGGGGAGTGGCCCTGTACCCAGCTCTAAGGATCGCTGCAGTGTAGGGAGCCATCATGGCCCTTCTGCTACCTCCAAGCCCAGCAGCTGGGGCAGAGGTGAGGGTGGAGGGAGGAAATGGGGCATCGGTGGAGTTTCCTGGCTTCCTCCACCCCACTGGGGGTAACAGCTCATCATGGCCATTGCCGCTGGGTCATTTAGAGTTGTCTACATCCTCCCTCAATTCTAATCCCCAGCTCTTCTCTGGCACCTTTCAGCAGCAAAGCGCTTTGCTTGGAGGGCCAGTGTCGTTATCCCTCTTTTGCAGATGGGGAAACTGAGGCACAGCACAGGGAAAGTGGCTTGCCCAAGCTCACCCCATGACAGAGCTGGGACTTCCTTGTTCTATCCACTAGGTCATGCAGCCTCCTTCGTGGCAGCCTGGCAACGGGAGACACTAAGGTCTCAGAGGAGTTCTCGGACCTGCTGCTGTTAATTTTTAATCCATTTTGGAACAGCGGGGAAATTCCAGAAGACTGGGAGAGTGCTACTTAGAATGACCCAGGTAGGCCAGTTGGTTAACTTGGCTTCAGTCCTGGGCAAAATAATGGAAAACTTGATACAGAATTCAACTGATACCCTGTTAGAGGATAGCAGTACAATTAATACTCTTCAGCATGGTTTTATGGAGAAGAGGTCATGCCAAACAAACCTCATTTCATCTTTTGAGGAGCGTGCTGTTTTGGCTGTGCCGGGTAACGGGGTAGATGTAATAGACGGACTTTTTTAAGGTGTTTGACTTAGTACAGCACCACATTCGGATTACGAAATGAGCCCTATACACTATAAATCGGGCAACAGTTCAATGGATTTAGAACTGGGTAATGACAGAGTGGAGGGGGTTCAGCAGGAATCCGCAGTAGGCCCAATGCTCTTCAACAGCTGTATCAATGATCTGGATGTAAATATAAAATCACTGCTGGTGAAATTTGCACGACACAAAGAGTGATGGAGCGGTGGGTACTAGTGCGTCCAGGGCAGTCATACGGAGCAATCTGGATCGCGTGGTAAGCTGGGCCCTTTCCAACAAACTGTTTTAATACAGCCACATGCAAAGGTATCCACCAGGGCCGCCCAGTGGGGGGCGGCAAGTGGGGCAATTTGCCCCAGGCCCCACAGGAATATAGTATTCTATAGTATTGCAACTTTTTTTATGGAAGGGGCCCCAAAATTGCTTTGCCCCAGACCCCTGTATCCTCTGGGCAGCTCTGGTATCCACTGAGGATCAAGGAAGGCCGGCTATGCCTACAGAGTCGGGGGCTGTCTGCTGGAAAGCAGAGGGTCTGAAAAGGATCTAGAGGACACAGTGGACAAGCACTGGCCACGTGCTCTCAGTGACACACTGGGGCAAAAGGCTAATGCGATCCTTGGATGGATAAATGGGAGGAATGAGCAGAGGTAGGGAGGTGATTTTACCTCGGTACATGGACTTAAACTGTATGAAAAAAACACTCCACTATCTTCCGGCCACAAGCCATTAATCCCTGATATAGAACAAGGCCTGTCTCTCACACACGCACACACTCTCTGCACAGATGTCACACACACGCACTACGCTAGCACACCCCTCTGTGACTGAGAGTAAAGGCGCTAAGGTCATTGGGCACCCAACTCAAAGGGCAATTCAGTGGGTCTCAGGCATCTGTCTCCTTCAGCTTTCCTTTGACAATAGCCTATAGCTACATATCGCAGACTCCCCTCTCCCTGACCACTGCCAGACACTTCTCTGGGTTTGTTACTCCCCTGCCCTGGGGAGGTGGAATTTGGCCCAGTGTTGATGGTATGTAGAGCAGGACAAACATCTTTCAGCTAAAACTATTTCAGCAAAAGAAGCAGGTTTGGTGACATCAAATTGTTCCGTGAGTTCATGGCGCTTTCATCACATTGTTCATTGAAAACAAAACAAAGTTATACCCCTCTCCCTGCAAAATGTTTTGATTTTTTTGGTTCAAAACACCTTTGTTTGTCAGTTTCTTTTAATTTTATTTTAAATTAAAAACATAAAAGTGCTTGAAACTGGAAGTTTGTTTTGGGTCAAATTAAACGTCGTATTTGACCCAAAATATGTTTTTTGGTGAGGTTTTTTTTTTATTTTACAATTTGCCAAAAATTTCAAAATATTTCCCTTTTCAGTCTGATCCGAAATGAAATGTCCCCCCAACTCATCAAAATTGCCAAAAATTCAGGCATTGGTCCAGCTCTGATTGGAAGCTGTTTGGGACAGAGATTTGCCTTTTGTTATATTTCTACAGAGCTAGTGCAAGGGCTGCTCATAGGTGCCCACTCCGGGGCTGGAGCACCCATGGGGAAAAATTGATGGGTGCTCTGCATCCACTGGCAGTTTCCCATCCCATCCCCCCAGCTCACCCCCGCTCTGCCTCCTCCCCTCAGTGCGCCGTGTCCCCCCAGCTCCCAGCGCTTGCGGCCGCCAGGGCCAGCTCTAGGTTTTTTGCCACCCCAAGCAAAAAAATTTTTGGCTGCCCCCCATCCCAGCCCTGGGCTCTCTCCCCCCACACCAGTGGCTTCCCCCACCCGCACCCCCTGCCACCCCAGCCCTCGGCTCTCTCTTCCCCCCCAACCTGCACCCCATGCTGCCCCAGCCCTGCCCCCCCCAACTGTGATCTCATTCACCACAGTAATCCCCGCTTACACTTGCAGTGGGGATCAAACCGTTTCTCCTATTTTTATTTCACTTTATTATAAATCTCGCCCCTCCCTCCGTCCCCTGCAACCCCATCTTTAGTGCTCCAAATGCACATGGAAGGCATAGGGACTAACCTTCAAACCTTGTACCTGGAAAGGGATGGGGATCTAGTAAAGCGGGTTCAGGCAGAGGAGCGGGTGTGGGGGTGCTTGGGGGCTCTACACTGGCAGAGAAGCGGGGTGTGATGTACTTGTGGAGGAGAGGGGGTATCAGGAGGGTTGCGGGAGAAGAGGTACAGGGGAAGGAGGGTGCGGGGGGAGAGGGCACAAGGGGAGAGGTGTGGGTGAAGGGACAGTACAAGGGGAAGGGGTTTGGCGAAGGAGCGATGGGGGGAGGTACAAGTGAAGAGGCTGCGAGCAGGATGGAGGTGCAAGGGCTGAGAGGGGCAGGCGCTGACAGCTGCTTCCCCAGCCCCGTGCAGGCAGAGCCGAGAGGACGGACACTGACCCCCAGGTGCCCGAGCTGCAGGGGTCCCCCGGCGGGGCAGTATCCCCCGCTGCCCCGCTCTGAGCCGGGCTCTGCCTCTCCCCGCCCCTGGTGCTGTGGGGGCCCGGGGCAAGCAGCGCGGGGCTGAGGCGGGGGAGATGCGCAGTGCACTGGGTCTGGGGACAGGAGGGGGTGATGGCAGCTCCCCAGCAGCTCGGGCTGCCCAGCCACTCGCCCCATCAGTGCACGAGCCGGGATCCGCGCCCCCTGCCCAGCCCGGCGGCGCCCTGCACAGCCCACTCGGGCGGGGAAACGCCACGCCGCCCTGGGGAGACTCAAAGCAGCAGCAGGACCCCTCCTCCCTCCTGCATCCCAGGCCCCGCTTCCCTCCCTCCCCGGCTCCTCACACACTCCAGGAGCCCCTCTCACCGCCGCAGCCTGGGCTCGGCTCCAGGGGATGATGCTCTGGCTCTCCAGCGGCAGGGCTCTGGCCAGGGCCGGCTCCCAGCTTTCTGCCGCCCCAAGCAAAAAAAAAAGTGGGGGGGGGCCCGGAGTGCCGCCCCTTGGAAAGTGCCGCCCCAAGCACATGTTTGGAGCGCTGGTGCCTAGAGCGGGCCCTGGCGGCCGCGAAACAGGTGTTTCTCGGCGGCAAGCGCTGAGAGGGAGCGGGGAGGAGGGGGAATGTGGGAAGAGGTGGGGATTTGGAGAAGGAGAAGGGGATTTGGAGAAGGAGTCCAATAGGGGCAGGGAGGGGGTGGAGTTGGGGCAGGGACTTTGGGGAAGGGGTTGGAATGGGGGCGGGGTCCGGGGCGAGCACCCACCAGCGCTGGGAAAATTTGGCGCTGATGGGGCCGCTGTGTCTTGATTGGGGTCTCTAGTTGCTACTGTCATACCCCTAACAAAGAAATGACGACATCCGTGCAGCTCTGGACACCGCAAACAACTGCCTTCAGTGTAACAACGCACTGGCTGGGCCCCTCCCCAAGGCCGTGGAAGCATTACAAGGGTCTGATCCTTGCTAGAAATCCAGCAGGCTTTGCACTGATGGCACCAAATATTGGCTCAAATCCTGCCGATTGCAAGACGCCTGAGGAAAGACTGCAGGATCGGGCCCTTAATTACAACCCGCACAAACGATTTTGTGGACAGTCAACAAACGCCAGCCAATGAGTCAATCCATCCTCAGCCAGGGGTTAATGAGTCACGGCTGCCTGCACAGAACTGTGCAGACTCCAGAGCAGCTAGTCCCATCACCCTGAAAGCAGGGTTCTTAAAGGTTTGATTGGTCATTTTCCCTACACTGGTTAACTCTCCTAAAAGCGCCTTAGGGAAAAGTGGGAGTCAAGGGGGCTTGGATCTAAAGCACAGCTGTGATCTGCAAGGCCTCTCTCTGCACGGGGGAAGCGGGGAAGGATGCTAGCCCAGAAGCATGGTTCCGAAACATTATTGAGAATCTCCAGCCAAGATCAGGACCCCGTTGCATCAGGTGCGTTAGGTGCAGAAACTGAGAGAGCCCCCAAGAGTTTGCAACGTAAGTTTCATTGGGTGTTTGTGCAATGCCTCGCACCAATGGGGGTCTTGATCCAAGACTGGGGGTCCTAGGAGTGATAAATGAACAAATGAGGGAGAGATGGCGAAGTGGCTTGGACAAGGTCACGCAGCAGCTCAGTGGCGGAATCCCAAATAGAGCCCGAATCTCTTGCGTCCCAGACTAGTGCCCTCCCCACTAGGCCATGCTGCCTCTCCATCAAGATTCTCTTCACAGCCCAGCTGCGAGCTCCTCTGACTGGAAGGGATTAGAGATGAGCAAAGCATTGGTGTGCCAGAGGAGAGGTCTCTGCCTGGCCAGAGCTTGTCCTGTTCCCAGCTGGTCAGTGCAGGATGGGTTGCATGCAGTGTAACAGTCTCTACAGATGGAGTGCCCGCTGCTTACTTAGGAAGTGTGCTCTAGTGAGTGGAACGCTGGCCAATGACTTGGGTCACCTGGCTCCGGTCGTCTCTCTGTGCCTCAGTTTCCCCTCCAATTCTATGACTGCTCGGGCTGTAAGCTCTTTGGAGCAGAGACTGTCTCTCACTCTGTGTCTCTGCAGCACCCACCCCAACGGAGCTCTGATCCCACTGGGGGGCCTCTAGTTACTATAATATTGCAACTGTCCCCGTTAGGGAGTCTGGCCTGATTTCCAGTGTTCAGGTGTGATGTAATGAGCACCCTAGAAGCGGCCATAACAGTCGATAATCACCTTTTCCTTTAGCTAATTTTACCCCATTGATCTTGGTCCATCTTAGAGTTCAGCGCCTTCAGATACAGGTAGGCCCTCCCCATGTCATTGCTTAGCAGTCCTTGGGCATCCCTAGATTTCCATCAGGTCTAAGTACGGCTCAGCCAACTCTTGTTAGCCTTTGGCTCCTAAGTCAGACCAGTGGCAGTGCTATCTCATCTCCTAGAACTGGAAGGGATCTTGAAAGGTCATTGAGTCCAGCCCCCTGCCTTCACTAGCAGGACCAAGTACTGATCTTTCCCCCTGATCCCTAAGTGGCCCCCTCAAGGATTGAACTCACAAGCCTGGGTTTAACAGGCCAATGCTCAAACCACTGAGCCTATGGGCATGTCGATCTGGAGGTATCATTTCCAGCTGGACGAGACATACCTGCGCTAGCTCGGATTGTGTTTAAAAATGGTAGGGCAACCGCAGTGGTGTGAGCAGTGGGAGGAGCTAGTCGCCCTGAGCAGGATCCCATCCGAGACATTAGGTATATACTCAGGCAGACAGCCCCTCCCGCTGTTTGTGCCACCTGGGCCTACACTGCTGTTGTCAGGGTGCTAGCTCGGCCAGAGCGGGTGCACATACGTCTATCCAGCTGCTGTGCTGATGTCCCGTAAGCCTTTGCTCTATCATTGTAACGTAAGAATGGCCATCCTGGGTCAGCCAATGGTCCCTCTAGCCCAGTCTCCTGGCTCTGACAGTGCTCGGTGCCAAGGCCTTCAGCAGGAATGAACAGAACAGGGCGATTATCGAGTGATCCATCTCCTGTGGTCCAGTCCTGGCTCTCCCCATCAGTTCAGGATATAGACACACGCATAGCCTTACACACACACACACACACACACACACACACACACACACACACACACACACACACACACANACACACACACACACACACACACACACACACACACACACACACACACATACCCCTCCCCATCAGTTCAGGATATAGACACACACATAGCCTAACACACACACACACACACACACACACACACACACACACACAGAGCCTGGCCTGCCCTGCCCCTGGAGACTTGTGCGTGCATGCACTGTACACACACACACACACACACCTCCCCATCAGTTCAGGATATAGACACACACACAGCCTAACACACACACACAGCCTGGCCTGGCCTGCCCCTGGAGACTTGTGCGTGCATGCACCTGTACACACACACACACACCTCCCCATCAGTTCAGGATATAGACACACACATAGCCTAACACGCACACACACACAGAGCCTGGCCTGGCCTGCCCCTGGAGACTTGTGCATGCATGTGCCTGTACACACACACACACACACACACCCCTCTCCCCATCAGTACTGGATATAGACACACACACAGCCTACACACACTTCTCCCCGTTAATACAAAGTATGGACAAATAGCCTCTCTCTCTCTCTCTCTCTCTCTATATATATATACACACACACACCCCACCTCTATCATTATACTATATACCGTACAGTATACCTATAGTGTGTGTGTGTATATGTACCTATGCAGACAGAGAAACACATTATACACATGTTACATGCAGACATGCACCTTTCCCCACCGGTACATTATATCTGAATCACTCACCCCTCCCCCTGTTCTAGAGCCACACACACACACACACACACACACTGTATGAGGGACACCAAGTTGTCCCCTGTACACACAGCACACCCTGGAAGTTGGGAGGATCGGTGACTGTGTCCCACTCCGGAGCATCTCTCTGCATGAGCCTGCCCCTCTCCATCCCGCCCCCTGCACAAGAGCCAAGCGGGGTCGGGGCTCAGGAGAGAGCCACACACCCAGGAAGAGCCTGTCGCGGGCACTGCTGGTACATACCGCCGGTGCGCAGAACTCCATGTGCGGCACAGTCCCTCGCCGCCCCAGCCAGGGGCTCTGCATTGGCAGCGATGCCCACTGGGATGCTGAGCAGCGGGGATGGGCTGCCCAAGCCGCAGAGTGCTGTATGGAGACGCCGCCGGCTGCTCAACGCGGGACGGGTTCGGTTCATAGATTCACGGATTCCAAGGCCAGAAGGAACCACTGTGCTCATCCAGTCTGATCTCCTGGATGACACAGGCCGGAGACGGTCCCCAAAGTTTAGCCCTTCCCTTGGCCCACGTCGGCCCCTGAGCCCCCTTGATCTCCCAGCCATGCCCCTCTGCCCATTTCTCAGAGACTGCGGCTTGATCGCCTTCAATCTCACGCACACAGCGATGCCTGGGATGCTTTGAAGCAGTTGCCCATGGCAACCAGTATCTATAGCGACGCCCGAGTGATGCCTGAGCCAGCGTCCCTGCCCACGCGTTGTGCCCAGTGGCCAGGGATGGGGCTGCCCCTGGTGGTGCCCTAGGCTGCGCCCAGACCTGCCACCCCCGAGCGGGGTGCGCGCCGAGCGGCTGAACGTGCAGAGGGCTCTGTGCGGAGCTCAGGGCATCCCTGGCTCTGCCAGCTGCCGCAGAGGGTGGCACGGAGCCCCTGGCAGCTGGGCTGGGAATGCGTGGAGAAGGGAATGCGGGGGGGGGGGCTGTGGGCACAGGGGAGAGTATTTGGGGAGGGAGTATTTGCACAACAAACACAGAACTACAGCCCCTTACCCACTGACTGGCCAGCAGAGACCTCCCTGCAACCTCCCCCCCAACACACACACACCGACCAACCCCGCCCCACACTGACAACTCACATACACACAGACCCCCCACCTCACACACAGACCAACCCTCCCCTCATACATACACTGTCACCTCCTCACACACAGACCCTCTCACCCACTGACTGCCCACTGACTGGTCAGCAGAGACCTCCCTGCAACCTCCCCCGCACACACACACACACCGCGACCAACCCCCGCCCCGACAACTCACATACACACAGACCCCCCACCTCACACACTGACCAACCTCCCCACAGACCCCTCCACCTCACACATACTCTGACTAACCCACACACACACTGACCAACCCCATACACACACTGACAACCCACATACACACAGACCCCCCCACCATAGATACTGATCAAGCCCCGCACACACACACTGACCAATCCCTGACACACAGACCCCCCACCCCTCATACACACTGACCAATGCTCAAACCACTGAGCTATCCCTTCCCTGTTGGGCTGAGGGCCAGTCCATCACCTCCCGGCCAGTTGGGGAACTCCCTGCACTGGGGCTGGTTGAACAGCCAAGCGCTGTGTGTAGGGGAGGGTGCGCGCTGAGCCCCCGGACCTCCTTGAGAGCTGCAGGATGCCGGGGCCAGGGTGACCGCGCAGTGGAAAGCAGCAGGTGACCGTAGTGCAGCCATCATTCATTGTAACAGTGCAGGAGCCAGGCCCGGATTGGAGGGAGCCTGCAAGAGCCAGAGGGAACCACAGGGCCTGTCTGTATCCCGCAGCCTCTTCACTAAAGAAGCCCCCTTTATGCTCATTGCAGCCCAGCCTGGTCCCTTCTCTCCCAAGGGAGCAGGGCTGGGGGCACCGGTGACTCTCCATCCACCCAGCTCACGGCCCATGTGAAATCACAGATTGCGCCATCATATTGAATCCGAAGAGTTTAGCCTGATACGGCCGGAAGTGGCTCCCTGCCAGAAGAGACCAGTCCTGGTGGGGTCCTGGAGCCAGGGACCTGCACTCCCACCAGCGGCACTGGAGTTCATCACAGCAAATAAACGGAGGGGTGGGCAGTGGGATCTGAATGGTTCTGGTTCATTCCCCCCTCTGAGCATATTTAATCAGAATGAAACTGAATGAGGACCAGCTCCCTGCTGTCGTACCTGGCTGGGAACCCGCCCGCAGCTGGGAGCATGAGCTGGGCGGGTGTGTTTGGGGGTGTCCCTGTGGGGGCGGGGGCCAGTGCGCAGTGCCTGGTGGTTCTCTTCCAGCTCACCCCGCATCCCTGTGTTGGCTTCCGATTGGCCGTGGTGCAAGCGAGAGTGGGAACCGGAGCCTGGGAATTCAAATCTACCAAGACATTTCTAGTGACGCCTCCCCGCCCATCACCCTGGCATCTGGGCACAAACCCCAGAGCCATTAGTCATCTGGGCCCCACCAAATCCCCAGTGCATCATGGGAATAAAAGTTGGACCTTAGCAAGGATGGAGAGGGGGAAGGATCATTAATTGGCTCCTGGCTGCTGATCACCCTTCCCCCTCCCATGGGAGCGCAGCTGTCCCACTTGGCTTCTGAACCCCCTCACCACCCCCAGCTGCCGATCCCTCTCCCCCCTCCTGTGGGAGCCCCACCCCCCTCTTTTTCTTGGGAGGGGATGGACTTTTTTCTGATGCTTATTGATTTCAAATGCTTCCCCTTTCTGCGTCCGTTTCTCGGCTCATTCACTGCGTTGGCGACGGCTGTTTAAAGTGTTTGTTGTACCCTGGGTGTTCCTGGTTTCGTTACCTGGCATGCCTGAAGCAATGTGAGCTCATCTGTAAGTGCACCAGGTTTGCACCAGGAGACTTTTCATTCCTAGAGCTCAACGGTCTTGCTAAAGGATGGAGAAACTGAGGCACAGAGTGGGGGGAGCGACTTGCCCGAGTTCACCCAGCAGCTCAGAGGGAGAAGTGGGAACTGAAGCCAGGTTTTTGCAATCCTAGCACGCTGCTCTAACCACTAGGCCAGATGGGGTTAGCACTATTGATCGGCCCCAATAGAAGCAGCAAATGGACAGGTTCCCTGGTCCACAGAAGGCCCCAATCCTGAGAGATGGGCTGGAACGAGTGGGCCCCCCTGAGGCCCCATAAGACTAGGTGCTAGTTCGCAGTTGAGGCTTCACGAGAGACGCCTTATGGAGGCCTTGCCCGGCAGGGCCCTTGTGGGGATCTCTGGTGAGCTGATTGGCGCGTGTGTACGTTCTTGGATTGTTTTCTCTGTAGTGCTTCTACCCTACGAATACCTGGGCTTGTACAGGAAAGGTTGGGCGGCCCCTGCTAGCCACAGCAATTACCCTGTCACCGTCTCTGAGCAGAAAGGCAAAGCAGGTTTGCTGAGACAGTCGGATCTGGCTGGTGAATCCACAGTATAATCGGGGAGCTGGGAGGCCTGGTCAGGAGGGAGAGAGACGCTGGTCTCCGCTAGGACAGATGCCAACCAGGGGAGCTGGAACCTGGCTGGTGGCTGCCCGTGTTGGACTACAGAAGGGGAACACAGGGGCGGTTGCCCTGAATTGTGACAACATTGATCCATTGCAGTATGTTTATATTGTGAGCTCGTCAGGTCAAGGGCCAGGTCACCCGTCTCTCTGGGAAGCAATTAGCGTACAACTGGCACTAATTAGCGTTAAAGGCCTGGGAGGATTTTCCACTGCACTCAGGGTTCATCACAGCATCCCACCCAAATTCCAGCCCCACTCATCCGTTCCATCCCCCAGCGCCCCCACACCAATCAGCGCCTTTTCACTTCCTGTCCCAAAGGGTCACCGTGCGCCGTGAAACGCTGGCCACATCCCACCGCAGAGGCGGCTGGATTGCAGTGGAGACGGCCCAACAGCCCCGTAGTTATTCTGTCAGCTCAGCAAGGCTGGATTTTCCAAGGGGTAATGGGATTTAAACCCTTTTGGCAATCCCGTCCTAAGGGCTTTGGGATCCTTTGGAGACAAGCTATCCTCAAGGGCGCAGACATTCATCGCATCACTGCCTTGCTTCCAGTGTGGTGCAGAGCCCAGAGCGCTGCACTCGCTTAGAATTTAGCAGGCCCTGGTGCCCAGCCCAGTACAGATTTCAGCTTCCTAATGGGGTTTTGCATCCGCCATTTATCCCAATTACTGTGCACGCTGCATCTATCACAATATGTGCTCCTAGGAGCGGAAGAGAACATTGATTTGCCCCTGGGTGAGCGGGGGTGTGTGCAGGGGCGGGGGGAAGAGATTCAAATAATTCTTCCTTTTTAAACAACAAAATGACCAGCTTTGGGGCATTTGAAACAAACCGCACAGGTTGGCTCTGACGGCCAGACTGCGCTGAGCGAAACAAATGAAGGTTAGAGAGATCAGGGGCAGGGGAGGGCTGGGGCTGCAAAAATGGTTTCTGAACAGCCGTGGAGACCAGGAGTTTAGCTCTTTGGGGCTAGCGGTGTCTTTCGGTGCTGTGTTCGTACAGCGCCTGGCACCCTGAGGTCTTGGGCCATGACTGTTTCTCCTCGCACCCTTTGTCTGTTGAGCCTGGGAGCTTGTCAGGGTTGGGTCTGTCTCTCACGCTGGGCACACTGGGGTCCTGAATTGGCTTCGGGGCTATAGGGGCTACCTGGCTAGAACTAACAGACATCAGCGAGTCCAAGCACCAATGAGCATGTGCTGAGCTTCTCTGGCCACGAGGGGGACCTGTTGGCCCATCAAATTCTCCCTCTGGCTGGAAATGGTGAATGTTGTGGGTCGTAGGCTGGGTTTGAAGGTTCCACCAATGTCACGGGAGCGGAGAACCCACCAGAGTCTGCCAGGGCCATGGAGAGCCCACACAGAACTACCAGGGAAGGACCAACCGTGGGGAACAGGTTAGTGTTAATCAGACCCCAGCAGTCCCCAGAGGCCCCAGCGTGCTAGGTGCTGTACATACATACGTACATTCCATGCTAACAGATCGTGCCTGCCCTAAAGGGCTCACAGTATAAAGAGACAAAGGGCATGAGGAGAAACTGAGACACAGAGAGGGGCAGTGATTCACTCAATAGCAGAGCCAGGATTGGAACCCAGGTGTCCTGGCTCCCAGCCTGCTGCCCTTCGGGCTAAAGCATGTTGGCTGCCCGGGGCTGCTGATTGTTTCCATCACTCCTCTCTGAACCCCTACTTCTGCTTTCTCCAAGACAGGGGTGTGTGACCATAATTAATCAATTCTAATTGACACGGGGCTCTCAGAACCCAGCCCAGCACTGCTGGTCACAGCCATCCGCTGGTTTCCATAACGGGATTGGACAATGGTTCGGATTTTAATCCTTCGACAGTTTAAGGCTTGGTTTGTTTGGTTGGACGGGGCGGGACAGAAGTTTACATTGAGCTGTCTGTAGTAACACCCAGTCGTTCTCCTGCCTCCCCAGCGCATTGAGAACCCGGTCGGCACGTGCCTCACTCAGATGGTTCCTTCTGACCTCTATTACTGGCCGACGCCATTTTTTTTTGACATTGTGCTGCCCATTCACCTGGCTTGGTCAGGTCCCTCTGAAATGCCTCTAGCCAGGAGGAAGCCGAATTATTTGGCAGAATCGGCATGATCTGCCGCTTTGCTTCTCCCTCTCTGACTTAGCTCATCAAGGAACAGCTGAGAGGCCAGTCCTGATTCCACAGGGAATCCCTGTGCTGTTCCCACACAAGGGGATGGACATGTCTGGTACTTGTGTGACCATGTCCTATTTCGAGCCGGGCCCTCCTCCCCCCACACTAGGGTCCCCCAGTAGAGTTGGGAGCCACCTTGATGCTTCAAGTGTATTAAGCACCCAGGACCAGGCGCTACCATAACACATCTCGTTGTTAGTATTAATTGTGTATTACGGTCATGGAGCAGAACCCCTTTGTGCTAGGCGCTGTACAGACATAGAACGGAGACAGTCACAGCCCTGGAGAGCTTGCAATAATTGTTACCAGATTTACAGGCAAGCACACACACACACACCTAGAAATGCACACACACAGGCACACACAAATGTGCACGCACTCACACAAACGTATGTGCACACATACCCAAATGCGTGCGCACACACAAAAGTCAGTGCACACACATTGTCAAGGCTGCTTCCCCACTCTGAACTTTAGGGTACAGATGTGGGGGCCTGCATGAAAACCTCTAAGCTTAACTACCAGCTTAGATCTGGTCCGCTGCCACCACTCCCAAAGCTAATTCCCTTCCCTGGGTAGCCTTGAGAGACTCTTCACCAATTCCCTGGTGAATACAGATCCAAACCCCTTGGATCTTAAAACAAGGAGAAATTAACCATCCCCCCTCCTCTCTCCCACCAACTCCTGGTGGATCAAGATCCAACCCCCTTGGATCTAAAAAACAGGGAAAATCAATCAGGTTCTTAAAAAGAAGGCTTTTAATTAAAGAAAAAGGTAAAAATCATCTCTGTAAAATCAGGATGGAAAATAACTTTACAGGGTAATCAAACTTAAAGAGCCCAGAGGAACTCCCTCTAGCCTTAGGTTCAAAGTACAGCAAACAGAGATAAACACTCTAGCAAAAAGGTACATTTACAAGTTGAGAAAACAAAGATAAAAACTAACACGCCTTGCCTGGCTGTTTGCTTACAAGTTTCAAATATGAGAGACTTGTTCAGAAAGATTTGGAGAGCCTGGATTGATGTCTGGTCCCTCTCAGTCCCAAGAGCGAACAACCACCAAAACAAAGAGCACAAACAAAAGCCTTCCCCCCACCAAGATTTGAAAGTATCTTGTCTCCTTATTGGTCCTTTGGGTCAGGTGTCAGCCAGGTTACCTGAGCTTCTTAACCCTTTACAGGGAAAAGGATTTTGGAGTCTCTGGCCAGGAGGGATTTTATAGTACTGTACACAGGAGGGCTGTTACCCTTCCCTTTATAGTTATGACACACATGCACATAGAAATGTGTGCACACAGAAATGCATGTGCACACACATGCACACACACAGATGTGCATGCTCACACACACCAATGTGCACGCACATACAAAAAATATAAATGCGCACACACAATATATGCACACACACAAATGCATGCACACACACAAATGTGTGCATACACATGCGCACGCACACAAATGCACACACACACACACAAATATAAATGCACACACACAAAGGCGTGCATACACACATGCGCATGCACACACACACACACATCCCTCTCCCAGTATTCACCCAAGCAACGGGCCACCAGCTCTGCTCTCCTTCCCAGAGTCGAGCCACCTGCCCGAGCTGGCGGTGGAACGGTGGAGGTGACACAGAAAGCGGACAGGAAACATGGTCAGAGAAACGTTCCCAGTCGATGCAGAGAGCGTAACATGGTGCACGATCGATAGATCAATAACTAAACCAGCGGGTGGTGACTGCAGAGCAAACTGCTCCATCCCCCCAGGGATATTCCACATGCAGAAAAAATCCATCCGTCGGTGCTACGGTGCAATGAATCCACCGAGTTCGATGGGCGAGCACTTCCTAAGCCAGCGTTAGCCACTAGGGGAGGCTGTTGGAACAAGGACGTTGCTCCTTTTACGGCAAAACTACTTCCAAGGGCCTGGCTGGCTCCCATTCAGAAGTTCCCGGCTGAGTCCGGTGCAGCCCCAGGTACTCCTGCATGACCCCATCGACCCAGAGCAGCGGCCTGGCTGTGCCCCGGGATGTGTGAGGAACACGTGTGCGACAGGAAGGGTTTTGTGTGTGTGTGTGTGTGGTGGGGCAGGTGTACATTCATGCGTGTGGGTGTGTGCATTCGTGTACAGGTATGGATCTGCCCTTGTGCCACTGGCCCTGCCCATGACACACGCCGGGATCTCGTGCATGTGGCACGGAAGGGATGGCTGAATCTCCCCGCTACAGCAGCGGATCCTGCCTCGGGCCCAGTCTTCGTTTGGGGGTTGTGCAAGGCGGGGAGGTGACGGGGAAGCACGGGCTGCCCGAGCTAAGCTCCTGCTGCCAGATCAGGCGAGTCGGCCTCCAGCAGCCTGTCTCCCAGCACAGCCTGGCACGAGGCCGCTGGGGAAGCCACGTCGGCCAGGACGCCAGCCATAGTGTGAGGTGGCTAAGGACTGGCATGGAGCCAATCGGAGCACGTAATACACAGGGCTCACCACCAGGGTGTGCTAGCAAGACACAAAGGTTTGGCCCAAAATCATTTTAAAAAAATACAATGGGGATTTGTTCTAGGAGTAGGACAAATAAAAGTTCCCAGAATCCAGGCCAGGCTGAGACCCGGGCTAGCCCCCACCCCCACTCCCCCCACCCCCACTGTGGCGTTAGTTCCCTACATCATGATAGGAAGGCACCAGACAAGCCATAGTTTATTGGCGTGGTCTAGGCGACAGGGCCCTAGGACCTGGGTGGAGTGGGTGGGCTCTAATTCTTGGCTCTGGTCTGTTGGGTGACCTTGGACAGGTCACGGCCCCACTCTGTACCTCAGTTTCCCCATTTGTATGAGGATACCCAGCTCCGTGGCAAAGCGCTTTGAAATCTGTGGTGGCCCAGCACTAGGTAGGCAGTAGGGACAAGGCGATAGCACCTACAGCCGAATGGGCCGAATGGGCCAGGCCTAGTCACACCGCGGCTCTGGCTGCTTCTAAAACACAGAATGCAGTGAGTGCGGCTAGAAGGGTCACAGGCGATTTAAAGGGATACCACCCTGCATGACAGCCCCGCCCTGGGCACAGGATTTGCCACTCCCTGGTATTGCCCCAGATGTGCAAAATCCTGGTGCAACAGGCCTGACAGTGCTCCCCGTACATCCACACCCAGCTCCACCCCCCCGCATACCAGCTCCACACCCCTCCCTGCATCCGAGCTCCACACACCCGTCCATCCCAGCTCCACCCCCGCCCCACATCCCAGCTCCACACACACACACCTGCATCCCAGCTCCACACATACATACACCCCCTTCCCCTCCCCGACACTTCTGCATCCACACCCCCTTCCTTTCAGAACCACGAAACGCTTAGCTCCACACACACAAACACCTCTGCCCCCACTCCCCCTCCAACAGACACCCACAGCGACACACACAGACAAACCCGTCCTCCCAGCCCCGCTCACGCACAGAGGGGTGTTCTGAACTCCGGCTATGGCGCCAGGGACAGTCTGTCGGGCAGCCTGGTGGGGGGCAGTTGCGCCCCTCACCCTCGCTAAAAGCCAAGTGGCCGCGTCTTCATTGCTATGGGCACTGGGTGAGGGAGCCCCAGTTAAGAACCCCCTTTTTTTGCAGTGCAGACAGAGCCACGGACACCCGGATCTCCACAATTCTAGGCCTCCCAACCCCCACCAGCGCACCTGGGACTTGGTGTGTCTGGATGTGTTGGCGTGAAGGAACACACACACACACACACACAAATGCCCAGCCCTGCCCAGCAACAGACAGGTCCCCACGGCTGAGCCAGCCCTCGGGTGCATTCAGTGCACGGGGGCCAGGAGCGCTGCAGAGGCGTGTAGCAGAGCACAGGCTCATGGGGGGCCAGCAGGGTTGTACCGGGCTCCCCCCACTTCCCCGTTTCTCCCAGATCAGCTCTGACAATGGGTCTCAGCCTGGCTGCCCAGTGCCCCGGGCCCAGGCATTGTTCCCCGTGTGGCTGCATTGTTCGGAGCAGTTCCTTCCCCGGCTGGGCGATGAATGGGCCTTGCAATCCTAAGGAGCTGCATTCACAGCAGAGCTTCCTGCAGGTAGGTGGTGGCGGGGCGAGGGGTGTCACAGGATGCTGGGGGGGGGGAGGTTGCACAATGGGGATTCAGTGACACCCCATCCAGGGCAGGGAATTAATTTGGCCGGGCCATTCTTCCCTGCAGCTGCATCTCCAGCGCGGGCTCTGCCGGCTGGATGCCTCCGCTTAGCCCCAGTCAGTGTCTGCCCCACCCCCTGCCCTGCTGGACCCCTTCAGTGAGGCACAAGGGCAGCCCCCCTCGATCCTTGGCCTCTCTTCTGTGGCTGATCGTGAGGGAGCCAAGCGGAGCCAGCTGGAGTGACGGCTGGGTGCCATTGGCCTGTGTGCACGGGGAACTGGGCTGAGACCCTGCAAACTCGTCTCAGCAGCAAGCTCGTGAAGGGCCCGGTTCTCCCCCGCCCTGCGCAGTGCAGCATGGGCAGCCAGCCACTGGCTCGGGTGGCTTTTCCCACCCACTGGGCTCTGGTGTAGATGCGTGCACAAGGGGCAGGGGGCAGGAAAATCGGGCCCTGCGCCAGAGACTCGGATCCGATGGCTTTGAATCAAATCCGGACCGGATTGGAAAAACAGGGGCATGAAGCTCCACCTCTCCTTCCCTGGGATCCCCAGACCCTGGGAAACACCCGGGGTTCCTCCAGACAAGTATTTCACTACTGTCCATTCTTAAAAATACAAAGGAAATGTGTGTCACCAGCCCAGCCCTCCGGAGAAAACAATTAGGTGTATTACGGTAACGCCAATTGAGCTCAGGCTTCCACGGGCGGGCTCTGCCCAGACACAGAATGAGACTCAAAGCGCTTAGGCCCAGAGCCTCAAAGGTGTATGGGAGTTACCTTTGAGGATCTGGGCCTCAGAGTGTAAATAAAAGGCAGCAGGGGAAACTGAGGCCTGGAGCGAGTAAGTGTCCACAGTCACCCCGCAGGCCAGTGTCAGAACCAGCTGGGACACTGGAAAAAATCCCCCTGCAAGATTTGCCCGCTGGAAAACCCCAGTTTATCATGGGACATCGGGAAAAAGAACATTTCACAATGGCAGGCCGCTAGGAAGGGACAAATTTCTGGGTTTGTTTCGGCTTTAAAATGTTTCGTTTTGGGAAATCGAAAAGGTCTGTTTCCATATTGGCTTGGGGCTTCGGGGTTTATACGGCCTTGTCTCTTATTGCCCCTGGAGAAAGGTTGGGAGAGGTTAGGAAAAGGAGAGACAGTAGCTCTCATTGGCCGTTTTACAGTCTAGAATATTTGGGGGGCAGGTTTCTGGCCTGTGTAACACAGGAGGTCAAACTAGATGAGCACAGTGGTCTCTTCGGCTTCAGAATCTTCTTCTTCACGCTTTGTTCAGTTCCAAAAAAGTGTTTCCTGTCTCAACTCTAACCTCCCCCGTCTTCCATCGGAAAAGGTAAATGAAAAAAATCGAAAACTCCCCCATGTGAAATGGTTAAACCAATGGTTTTCCACGGCCAAAGAGCCAAATGAAATGCCGTTTGAACGCCGAACGGAACCGTGCTGGGGTTGGCAATGTCGATCCAACACGATGCTGTTCGGTTGAATTCGCCCTGGTCGGCAAATTGAAAATTGGAATGAAAATGGACATTTGCGTGGGGCAGATCATTTCCAGTGAAAAAATACGTCTCAGCCAAGATTGGAACCAGGGTGTCCTGACTCCTGGTCCAGTGGCCGAGTCACTAGACTAGGTCACATTTTCCAAAGTGTCTAAGTCCCATTTTCAAAAGTACTACGGCCAAGTTCCTCCAAGGTATTTAGGTGTCTAACTCCTGTGTATTTAGGAGGTCAACAGCCAGCAAAATCAGTGGGAATAAGGAACCTCTACACCTTTGAGTATCTTGGCCTTAGTTACTTTTGAAAATGAGGCTTGGGCACGTCAGGACAATTTTTACCCTACAATAAAGCCAGACTGAACAGGAGACCCTACAATAACAAACCAGTGTTTATCTAGGCCTAGCTACGCTGATGGGGTGGGAGTTTCTTGGTTTGAGGCTGTTCCTTTGCCAGTCCCTCTGAATCCCACGCCAGGATTTGAATCCGTTTCGTTTATTTGAAGTGCCATTAAATCCAGAATTATGCAAGGAGCACTTAAACTGCCTTTGGAAAAACTCTGCTTCAAATATTTAAGAAGGAGCAGTGAGTCCCGGATTATTTATGAACTCGGGACGCTCCCAGGCCAATCCTCCGGAGCCCACTCGTTTCACTTGCAGTCCTCCGCTGTGACAGCTGGGCCTCCCGCCGCAGAATATTAATCAGCCGTGCTGTAAGAGGCGAAGGCGATGCATGGTGAGCCACCGCTCGCCTTTGAAACAGAACTCCAGCAAGGGAGCAGCAAAAATACCTCTGCTGGCCCTAGAGCGCATCCTCCCTGTGCAACGCTGATGACCCTACAATAACAAACCAGCATGCACAGCCCCTGCACCGACTGACCCTACAATAACAAACCAGCATGCACAGCCCCTGCACCGACAGACCCTACAATAACAAACCAGCATGCACAGCCGCTGCACCGACTGACCCTACAATAACAAACCAGCCCCATCGCTGATGCAAAGCCCTATGAAAACAAACTGACGTTCATGGTCCCAGCACTCATAAGTAGTCTGACGATAACAAGCCGGTGTGCACAGCCCTTGCATTGACGGATGAGCCTACGAAAACAGACAGGCTCAGTCCCCGTGCTGAGGCGCAACCCTACAATAACAACCCAGCCCGCGCAGCGTAGCTGTCAGTTTTTCCCTCGAAGGGCAGACGCGGCAACAGCTCCCCATTAGCCTGGACAGCTAACGAACCACCGGAGCAAACACGGGCCAGAGGTTCTGGGCCAGATCTCAGCTGCTGCACTGATTTCCACCAGCCGAGGATCTAGCCCTCTGCTCTGGCCCTGGCCGCAGGAACGGAGAGGGGAAATTGGCGAGGCTCGCTCAGTTCCTGGCCTTATTTGGCTGTGATCCGTCCAGCAAGGGACACCTGCTTTCGATTGTCGTCGCCTGGCCAATAGCCAGCCAGTCGCACTGCTGTGTAGCTACATTCCTCTTATTATTTTAAACTAAGCCATTTAAAATCTAAGAGCGTTCGGGCAGGGGGGAGAGGGGGACTTTATAAATAGCACTTGTTAGCGGAGCTGGTGGGAAAACAAACCAAAGCAGATGGGGGGGGCTGAGTGGGGTGCTGGGAAGGAAAATACAACCACATGCAGCCGTGTTTCACCTTCTGCTCCCCAGCTGTCCCCCGAGCTCACGTGGGCCGAGCCCTTTGTAAAGCCTGAGCCCACGGGCCACGCCGAGCCGCTGGAATTAATGGTGATGCAGCGGAGACGGGGGCGGACCTGGGCGTGGCGTAGTGCACCACACGCTGGCGGAGCAGCCAGGACACCTGGGTTCTACCCAGCTCAGCCAGGGGCCTGCTGCATGACTTGGGCAAGTCCCTTCTCTGGGCTCTGTCGGCTCTTTGCGGCAGGGACTGGGTGTGCAGCACGAGGGGGGGATGTCAGTGAGGGGCTCTGGGGACTCCCTCGAAATATGATGCGCGTAGGAAAAAGCCTGGCTGATCAGTGGAGAAAAATGTTTCGCTCCCTTGCAACATTGGAGCCTTGTGTGTTTGTCTGCTTGGTTCCACCTGTACGATCAGTTGTTTCTCCCCTTCTCTGTGGGTCTTTGCATGGTGTGTGCCTTTGTGTTGGGAGGTGATTATGTGTGATTATGGGGAGATGGGATGGGGGTGCGATTATGTGTGTTTTGGGGGGGTGATTGTGGGTGAGAGTGATGATGTGTTGGGAGGTGTGTGATTGTGGAGGCTTGGGGCGTGATTGTGTATCAGTTGTGATTGTGTGTCGGGGTGTGTGGATTTTGTGTGTGTGTGTGTCTGTGACTGTATAGCAGTTGTGACTATGTGGCGGGGTGTGTGGATTGTGTGTGTCTGTGTCTGTGATTTTATATCAGTTGTGACTATGTGGTGGGGTGTGTGGATTGTGTGTGTAATTGTGTATTGAGGAAGATGAGTCACCTCTCACCTTTGACCATGTCGGGGTGCGCAGTTCTAGTGGCACTGGGTCAGGCACTGCTACTGTTATGCTCACCTGCCTGAGGCCATGGGAGGGGTGGAGGCCTACCGATCAGAGCAGGAGACAGGAAGCAGGACCTCTGGGTTCTATGCCTGGCTCTGACTTGTCAGGTGAATCATTTACCCATGCTGTGCCTCAGTTTCCCCTTTTCAAAAACAGGGAGACTTCCCACTCTCAGATTTGTATGAGTTGCCTTTATTATGCAGGGGGTCAGATTCCTGGCCTTAAAATCCATGAAACTATTTCCTGGAGCAGATTGGACTGATCAGCTGAGCTCCACACCCAGCGGGGAGAAGAAAACAGGTTCGGAACATTTCTTCCTGACCTCCTGCTGGGGATCAGCTTATGCCCTGAAGCTTGAGGATGGATGACAAGAGGTTTGCTTGTAATGCATTATTCAGCCACTAGAGGACTCTGTTTGCTGTAGAGGGTGTGACTCCTGGTAAACAAAGGAGACAGTGTTGGAACTTGAGCTGCACAGAAGCCGCTTTGTGTTTGTAGTTTGTATAATAGACAGAGCCTGTTCAGAGCAGCTGCAAATTCCCTAGCTCATGACTGTGTCTCAACCTAGCCAGCGTCACGGTTGTTTCTTTGGATATGCCTCTCACTCCTTTCTTTTTAAATCTTGCTCAGTTCTTCGTTTGTTTATCATGTAGCAGTGAGTTCCGCAGGTTATTTGTGTGCTAGCTGCCTTTCCAGGTACGCCGTCTGTAGATGGTGGCTTGGGAAGCCCAAGTGCTTAGCCACATGTCTGGTATTTATATTCATATTAACACAGCATCTAGTGGTCCCAGCTGAGATCAGGGACCCATTGCACAGACGCAGCATGAGAGACAGTCACTGCCCTGATGAGCTCACAGTCTAAGTAGACAAGAGTGGGAAGGGAAACTGAGGCACGGAGACTTGCGGATGTAACCTTAGCATCTCTGTGCCTTAGTGTCCCCACCTGTCTCCTGGGGACAACAGCCCTGCCTCGGGGGGTGGGGCTGGGGGCTGGGAGGTTGAATACATTAAAGACTGTGAGGAGCTGGAATAGTTTTCTTGCTCCAGTGCTGTACTTAGCTGCCGGCTCCGCAGCGGAGCTGGGGTGAGGATGCTGTACCAGGCCTGTCAGCACTGGCTGCAGAAGGGATCACCCAGGATAATGCTGGCCAGACCGGAAAGCCGGAGGGGTCCTGCTCCTGTGTCCTCTCCGGTGCAGAGCTGCTGTTGGCTTCAGCGGACAACTGTGGCCATCACAGGATTAGGCCCTGAAAGGAGGCTGCCCTGGGGCACAGAGAGACGCTGGGTTAATTGTCATGGCGGCTCTGCCAAAGTCAGTTGTGTTGAGGTCGTCAGGGCAGGGCCGGCCTCTCCCCATGTGCCTGGCACACCGATGCCCTGATCTCAGCTGGGGCCTGTAGCCTCTGCTTTAACACAAAGAGTAAAGAGAAGGGACCTGTGTGTAACGAGGCCCAGATGGGACTGGGGTGCAGGGCAGCACTCGGGCCTCCACAGGGCCAGCTTGTGAACCTGGTCCCACTAATTTGGGAGCCAGCCAGAGCTGGGTTGAGGCCTGAAGCGTCCGCACCTGGTCTGCCGTGATGAGAGCGGAATCGCAACATTCTTGGGTTTTTTAAACAGGTTTCTAGCCCTCGGGGATGCCAAGAAAATATGCCCTGAGTGTAACTGATGCCTGCCTGAATCTGCAGCCAGCCTGACCCGACGGCTCCGAGAGGTGTGAACCGTCCCATTCGTTATCTCTGAAACCTTCCACTGTACTGCCGCCCTGCTGGACGGGTGGGGTCATAGCCCACGGGCAGGGCTACAGAGGGGCACGCAGCGGGGACTAGAGACAGACCTTCCCCGTTGTGTGTGTGTATGTGTATGTGCTGCCTCAATTGGTCCTTCTCTATGGAAACCATCCACAGCCTGATGGCACATTAAATCGCTGGGGCAAATGAGGTTTGGTACGTCCGGCTGGCTGCCGCTGCAGTATCTAATTCGCTGCCTGAACAAATCGCTTCCACTCCAGCTCGGTAATTTTCAGCTAACTCGTACAGCCAAGCCCAGCCAATTAGATGTGCCGTGTCTCGCTCACACACACGTGCTTATTTTTTAAAAACGTCTCTGCTCTTGGAAGTAATTTCAGGTAAGATCTCCAGAGTACCAGCCTCCTTGGGCTACGTGCCCTGTATCAGCGCATAATGGGACTGGCAAATCACCCAGAACCCGCCGCTGGGGAAAGGAGTTATTATAACAGGGTTCAAAAGGGAGCTAGATAGATTCATGGAGGATAGGTCCATCAACGGCTATTAGCCAGGCTGGGCAGGGATTTGTGTCCCTAGCCTCTGTTTGCCAGAAGCTGGGATTGGGTGACAGGGGATGGATCACTTGATGATAACCTGTCTGTTCATTGCCTTTGGGACACCTGGCATTGGTCACTGTCAGTAGACAGGATACCGGGCTGAATGGACCTTTGGTCTGACCCAGTCTGGCCGTTCTTATGTTCTTATGAGTTTCAGAAAACAAAGTGACGAAAGGATCCCAGCCCGACCGTGGGCTGGGAAGGTGTGATCACGGCTCCTTTCCTTCCCACACCCCATCCTGGGCAAAGCCCATCACTAGGGCAGGCTGTGGTCACAATGAGCAGCGCTCACAGAGCTCTGCTCCGTGGGGCTTGCGCTACCACGGTCCCCACTCTTAAGAGCGGAAAACGGAGGCACGGAGTGATTATGGTCCAGTGGCCGTTCTCCAGCAAAGCCAGGCTTAGAACTCAGCGCGCCTGGCTCCCGGCTAGCCTGCTCTGATGGAGGAAAACTGCCCAGCAAGCTAATTGCCCCCCCCCCCAGCCCACAACAGCCCATTCCGCTGTAATCCAAATCCCCTCTGATCTGTGTTCCCATGGCACTGGCATTCCTGCTGGGCATCCGCTGGCCACCCACCAACGACCAGGCTGAGACCCGGCCCCTCGTTTCATGCATGGCTTTTAGACAGGACCAAGTGAGGCAGGACTCAGAGCAGCCAACTGCAATGGTGTTTTTATGCTGCCATGTCAGGGAGACAGGATGCGGGGGCTGAATGTCTGGTTAGCCTTGGAAAACTGTTAGGTCCTGTTCCCTGTTCTGCTTCTGACCTGCTGGGTGGCCTTGGGCAAGTCCCTGCCCCGCTCTGTGCCTCGGTTTCCCTTCCTGGCCATGTCTGTCAGGTCTAGTTAGCCTGTGATCAATTTGGGGCAGGGAGTGTCTCTCTGTGTCTGCACAGAGCACCCACCCCAATCTCAGCTGGGGCTGCTAGGAGCTCCCCTCATACAGCTATTAGTGAAGGGTGTGAACACGCAAGGAGGGGGTGTGGTTTGGGTGCCTAGGGGAGCTCAGGGTGACCCCAGGGCAGCGCTAGGAGGACAGGGTGACATTAAGCCCAGGGGAAATGTAGTTGAACAGCAGGGGAATCTTCCTGCCCGTTCTCGCTGCAGGGTTGTCTCCAGGGATTGCAGGGGGAGCTGACGAGGCTGGGGGTGAACTACAGACAATGGGGTACGCTCCTGCCCTGGCCAAAGGGGGATGGAGACATGGTGTCATATGGGGGCTATTCTGCCTGCTAATTCTTTTGGTTCGTTCACTCTCTGGCCAGGTTTGGCCAGGCCCAGCACCCTCCTATGGGACTGCGTCTGCTGGTGATCAGTGGGAATGCGGAGGCCAGATTCCCGCCCAGTGTAAACGGCTGGAAGCAGGCAATGGTCTACATCAGCAGAGGGCTTGGTCCTTGGTCCCCATGTCAGGGGCTTGGGGAGGGACTGTTAGGCCATGGCCTTGAGATGCCATGAAACCTTCAGCAAATGCCTGAGCTGGAAGGGAGGAGAGAGCTGGGGGGCGGGGGTCTTTTCCCACCTTGCTCCTTCTGATTGTTCAGCCCGGACGCCCCCATGCTGCTCTGCTGCCGTCTCTGAGCACAACCCTTCACCTCCCGCCCACCCAGCAAGCCCTGCAGTCTCCTTACTAGGCAGAAGTCAGGGGCCGTATTCACAGAGCCGAATGCGCCGGTGTAGGGGCACCAGTGTAATAATACCGCGTAGGGCCCCATAAATCCTAAGGGCGGCCCTGTACACGCTACTGCCAGGCTATTTGTACCGAATCTGCCTTGTGAGCTATCATGTGACAACCGCGAACACACTGGTCAATGGTGTCTTTGTAAAATCTCTGTGACAGCGTCAGATGTCAAGTCATAAATTCTCTCCCGGTGATGTCATTGGAACGTGGGTAAAACCCGACGGCCTAGCCCTGGTCAAGGCAATGAACAGGTTTGTCCTAGGCAAAGGACTGTGGATTGACTTGGCTGACCAGCCCGGTGCTCAGGAGGAGAGGAGGAGAAAAGGGACTTCATCTGGGACCGCACTGCAGTGGTTAACTGGATGATAAAGACGGGGAGGCGGCACCGCAAATGCCAGGCAGGTCAATGAACTGATTGCAGACAATATGACTGTCGTAAAAGAGTAGCTAGTCAGCTCGCTCATGAGCGCTAATGGTGATGAATATTGTAACATGTCTGTATTAACACTAGGGGAGGAATTATGGCTCCGCACTGGTATTACACCGTAAAGTCTGGCCCCAAAGGCTTTCTCCCAGACAGGAGGGAAGGCAGCTGCTACCTGTCTCCAGTGAGATTAACAAAAGTGAGGCCAAACCCAATGCAAACCCCATTTATATATGAATGGGCAGGGGTGGGAAGTCCCCAGGCAGGGGGAACAGCGGGGATCAGCCCGAGTCTGGGGACAAAACAGTGAGTTTAGGATGATAGACGAAGCCATCCGGACAGACGCAAGGGGCCACAGCTCTTGCAAGCCCAGACAGATGGACAGGGCCGGCTCTAGGCACCAGCAAACCAATGTGCTTGGGGCGGCGCGGCATTCTGGTCACCTTTTTTATTTTTTATTTTTTTGCTTCGGGCGGCAAAAGCTTAGAGCCGGGCCTGACAGCAGCTGCGCCTCGTGCGTGGGGGCACCCAGGGGCCACTGTGGTTCGTGTCACGGGGGAGCAGTGCCCGCACCTTGTGGCTGGGCCGGGCAGGCTCCAAGCGGGGGACACTGGGGCTGGGGGCCACCCCGCGCGGCACATGGATCCGCCTGCAGAGGCCGCAGGGTGGCCACCCCCCAGTGCCGCAGCCAGGGCTGGGCGAAGCGGCCTGAGCCGCCCAGGGACTGTGGCAGCGCGTCCAGAAGCAGCAGCGGGGCCAAGGAGGGCGGGGTGCTGCCATACGGGGCAAACAAGGGACAGCGAGGGGGAAGGGAGGGGTTTGAAGTCCCTGGGAACTGACTAGAGTGAGAAACCTGCTTAGGCCAAGATGGTTCCCCTAGGAAGACAAGGGAAAGCAGCCCCTTGCACTTCTGACTGAGAGGAGGTCAGCCATGGCTGGCAGGAAAAGGATTGGCTGGAAATCAGCCTTGACCCAAGGCTATAGCTTCTGACGTCTCAGCCACTTAGTCACTTTTATTTGCTTGTCACTGTTTTATCTTTATCCCTTGTACTTGGGCTCACTTCAAACCTCCAGCTTTTGTCAATAAACGTGTTGTAAGTTTAATCCGCCCCCTACCAGTGCTGCGTTTGCCTTGACGGGCTCGTTACCTCCAGGGCCTGGAATAAGCTGCGCTTTTATCTTTATAAAGGAGTCATGCGGACCTTAATGCTCCGCGTGCTCCAGGAGAGGGCTGGGTGCTTCGGGGCAGATGGTGTGGGGGAAATGCAGGACGGGTGTGTGTGTGTGTGTGTGTGTGTGCTGGGGTCTCCTAGGGTTGCCAACTTTCTAATCGCACAAAACTGAACATCCCTGCCCCACCCCTTCCCTGAGCCCCCGCCCCTTCTCATAGGCCCCGCCCCACTTGCTCCATCCCCCCTCCCTCCGTCTGTCACTCTCCCCCACCCTCACTCACTTTCACTGGATTGGGGCAGGGAATTGGGGTGTGAGGGAAGGGGTGAGGGCTCTGGCTGGGGGTGCAAGCTCTGAGGTGGGGCCGGGGATGAGGGGGTTGGGGTGCAGGAGGGGCTCAGGGCTGGGGCAGGGGGTTGGGATGTGTGGAGGGCTACAGGGTGCAGGCTCCAGGAGAGAGTTTGGGTGCGGGAGGGGACTCCAGGTTGGGGAAGGGGATTGGAGTGTGGGGTCCCGGCAGCGCTTACCACGGCTCCCAGGAAGTGGCCGCTAGGTCCCTGCGGCTCCTAGGCGCAGGGGCAGCCAGGAGGCTCTGCGTGCTGCCCTCGCGCCCACAGGCATTGCCCCCGCAGTTCCCATTGGTTGCGGTTCCCGGCCAATGGGAACTGCGGGGCCAGCACTCGGGGCCGGGGCAGTGCAGGGAGCCTCCCTGCAGGACCTGGCGGCTGCTTCTGGGAGCCCCTGGCCCCCCCTGCGCCGCTGACCGGACTTTTAACGGCCCGGTTAGAGCTCTTATCCTGCGAGACGCTGTAAGAACTGCGGCATCGGAGCAGACAAATCAACCCTCTAGCTTGGTGGCCCGGCTCCACCAGAGGCCAAGGCAGGTGCGCGTGTAATTTCTTTCTCACCTGGCCACCACTGCATGCCCTGCAGCTGAGGTCAATGGGCCATGTACGGTAACCTCCCAGCTGACCAACCGCAGAGACTAGTCCTGAGGGGTGAGCTGGTACTGGGGCCTGGCAAAGCATTCTGGGACTTGTAGTCCAGGAGGACTGGTGGGCGTTGTAGACTCAGCAGCAGTGCATGCTGGGAAGGAATGCCCAGGGAATATAAGCAGCAGCCTTCTTGGGAAACAGAGACTTTCCCCCTCAACATACCCCTTTACAATCCCTGCCCCATTCTTTGCAGGCTATTAAAAACCAATGGTACGTAACCCTGCAATGTTATGTGGCCCAAAACTGTAGTGAGGCTGGGTCTTACCGGGTCCCCTAACGCAGGCAGGCTAAGCATTTAGCCCAGGCAGAAGACTCAGATGAGCTCCCGGGTCCCCTGAGTTAGTCGTGGTGTAGATGGGACCGCCCCACATCCCCTTAACAGGGACAGCCCGGACTTTAGGTCTCCTGCAGGTTCAGTTCTCTTTACACTCCAGCAGTGAACTGGGTTGGCATCGGATGCCCTGTTGGGAAGACGTGGCCTTTGCTTTACATCCAGCTCCGCTGAGGATCCCAGCACCCCTGAGCCCTCCCCCTGTGCTGGGCTCCCAGGGCATGGCCCACTGGAGTCACTCACAGGCAAGGTTGCCCCTCCGCCCCCCACGCGCTCTGCTTTAAAATCACTGGCTGGCTTCTGAGCTCAGTGTGAATCTGGCATGACTCCACTGGGCACATTCACACCAGCGTAACGCTCTCGAATTCAGTGGCGCTCCTCTGGGCCTGTGGCGCTGGCTAAACACCAGGAGCCTGCACCAGGCCAGTCAAACTGGTTTCACTCTGATTCTGGGAAGAGCGGAGGCTCATTTCTGTGTAAATTAACCCTGCTCCCAACTGACTTCAGCCAAAATCAGAGCGTGCCCATGGCTCAGGTTTCCGTTCCTACCCGTGGTTAAAGCTGGGCCGAGTCGAGTGCCCCCACAGCCTTGTGCAGGGCCAGATTTCCAAAAGTGCTCCGCTCCCATTGTTCTCAGTGGGGGAGGGAGGAGGATTCGCCATTGTTTTCTGTGCCGATCCATTGTTCTCAATAGTAGTGTGTGTGTGTGATACTCCATTGTTCTCAGTGGGGGAGCGGGTGTCTCTGTTCTCAGTCGGGGTGGCTGGGTGCTGACACAGTTGAAATTCTAGCATTTGGGGCCAGATCCAACGCAGGCTGGAGGTGATGGGAAGCCTCTCATTGACGTGGGCTTTGGACCAGAGCCACATCCCTATGCTGTGGGGGGGTCAGAGAGATCAGGCCATATCCCAGAGTGTGTGTGTGTGACGATGGCTCAGACCCATACACCAGTGCAAGGGAGTGGAATTATATGGATCAGATCCATACTCCAGTGGGGGGAGTGAGATGGATCAGACCCATACTCCAGTGGGGGGAGTGAGATGGATCAGACCCGTACCCCAATGGGGAAGGGGGAGTGAGATGGATCAGACCCATAGCCCAGTGGGGAGAGTGAGATGGATGAGACCCGTACCCCAGTGGGTGTGTGGGAAGAGTGAGATGGATCAGACCCATACCCCAGTGGGGGGGGATGACATGGATCAGACCTGTACCCCAGTGTGTGTGTGGGGAAGAGTGAGATGGATCAGACCTGTACCCCAATGGGGGGGAAATGAGATGGATCAGACCTGTACCCCAGTGGGGGGGGGGGGATGAGCTGGATCAGACCTGTACCCCAGTGGAAAATTCCCCCCCTCCCCCAGCACTTATCCTGATGATCAGACTCAGCCTGAACACTGGAGCTCTCTGCCGGCGCCACTCCTTTGTTGGTTTTTTGAACGCTCTGGTACAAAGCTCGTTTGTGGGTAATTGACCCTGTCCCCCCACACCCAAAAAACGACCCAACATTCGGGGCATGACGAGATTATATAATTCAGGCATCAACGCGGGCTGTGTCTGTCCCGACACCGCATGTACATGACTGCAGCACCATTGGCTTGTGCACAGTTCGCTCTCCTACACGGTAGGATAAATTTGACTTCTCTTATGCGAAGTTACCTTGAAATATATATATATATATTTATAGCTATGTACAGTATTTATATATATATTCCACAAGGCTCGTAGGGCCATCTGTCTGAGGCTTCCTAGCCCTCAAGTTGCTGGCCGGGTTGGGAGCGCTCTGATCTTCCCCCCAAAATTGATTTTTGCCCCACGACGGGCTGTCCCAGGCTGATGCTTTCTCCTGCCCCGGAGGGCTCTGAAATCTGCCCGGCCGCGGTGACGCCGCTGGGTGTCAAACCTCTGGCTCCAGCACGGGCCGATGCTACAACGGGGCCTTTGCGTTTAAATTAGTTTCGTCTAATAAATAAAACCAATTAGCGGCGGGTTACCGGGGGCTTAAATGGAGCTGGGGGGAGGCAGGACGAGGCAGAAACTGGGGCGTGATCCCCTTTTCTTCCCGCCCCAGCTGGTTCTTGGCGTCATTTGGAAGCAAAATGCAGCTGCGGCGTGGCGGGATGGCCCGGCTTCTGTTCCCTCGGGCCCTGCCTCCCCGCAAATCGTAACAGGCCGAGCGGGAAAGGAGGCGGCTGGTTGACAGCGTGGCCCCCGCAGCTTTTTATGGGGGAGGGGTGGATGTGGTGGCAGGAGGTCTGGGGGACATGTTCTCCGCCCGCCCCATGGTCTTGAAGCTCGGGCGTTAGGAGGGGACGTGTGCTGGATGCATGTTAAAAAAAGGCTCTTTTAGATGCAAAACTACAAATCCAGGGGGCAGAGGGCAGGACCTTTCGCCCGGCCGCTGCCGATTGTTCTCCCCTCCCCCACCCGGAACCGCGGATGGGGGCTCAGGGGGCGCCGGCAAGCAGTGCCCCCACCCCCCCCGGCTCATGCTGGCGGGGTCAGTACTTGAACTGGGCGGCTGGCTTGATGGGGGACGAGGGCATGAAGAGCAGCTTGGGGGGCACGTCGGGCTTCATGGAGGCCGATCTCTTGATGCCGCCGGGCCTGGGCAGCGAGCTCTGGAAGACGCCGTGCCCTTCGAGGGGTACCTGGGTGCCCGTGGAGTGCATGCGGGTCAGGAGCGCGGGGGGCGGGTGCTGCCGGACTGCCTGGCTCAGGCTGTGCTGCCGGGAGATAAGCCCCCCGCCCACCGCTAGGTTCATCAGCTTCTGCGCCGAGCACAGCGAGTGCCTCTGCGACGGGTGCCTGGGCGGCGGCTGCTTCTCCAGGCAGGACTGCGGCGTGACGTCGGGGGGAACGTCCAGCCTCCGGGGCAAGCTGTCCCTGGGGAGGGTGGAGGAGCTGTAATAGGGGGCGCTCTCGGTGTCTGGGATCTTGGGCTGCACCCTGTTGGCGAAGGACATGGCCGCGTGGGGGCTGATGGCCGGCTGATGGCTTGGCAGCTTCTTCGGGGAGCCGCTAGCTTCGTGGAGGTGTTTCAGCAGCTCCTCCAACGTCGTCACCTCCACCCCTTTGGGCAGGTAGCACTGGGAGTGGCGCACTAGCACCCGCTCCGCATTGGGGATCTTCTTTTCATCCAGGTAGCCGGTCAGCGACGGGTCGTAGCCCTGGAGGTTGCTAGGCAGCACCATGGCGCCGGGGAACTGGAAGACCTGGGTGCCGGAGACGGGGCCGGGGAACAGGTGGCCCTTGCCTTGCGACTCCTTGGCATTGTTGCAGTTCTGGTTCTTCTCCCATTGGTTCCTGATGGCCTTCATGTTCTTCATGGGCAGCTCCGGGGTGGACTCAGGCGTGGGCAAACCGGACAGCTCCGGGTGCTCCTTCACGCCGGCCTTGGCCGTTCCGTTGTGCGGCTCCTTCTCACTGGGCAGCAGCGTGGTATACAGTTTCGGAGAGGAGGCTTCTGTCAGCCCATCCTTGGACGGGTTGTCCAGCAGCCCGTTCATCTTAGCCAAGCTCCGCAGGGACAGGGGGCGCTGGATCGTGTTCTCGGGGTCCTTGCTGACGTGCTTGGTCTTCTGGAACACGTGGCTGCAGTAGCAGGAGACGAACAAACCGGAAAAGAAGGCCCCGAGGACGAATGACACAAAGACGCAGCCGATGAGGAAGGTGAAATGGACGCTCTTGGAGCCGTCTTCGCTTTCGGATTCCTGCCGCACGCCTAGAAACACAACACACACACACAAAGAGAGAGTTAGACGGGAGGTTAATCCATCAACATCCTCAAGAGTCTCAGAAGAATTGGCTGGGGCAGGAATGTCCTTTTCGTGGGCTGGAGCTGAGTAAAATACCCTTCCCAGGTCGGGGCCCATTTTGGAGAGTCCGGAGACGTTAGCTCACGGCGTCTTTTCTCTCTTGTTTTCTGTTCAGAATGAAATAGGGACAAGCCAAGGAAATCCCCGAATTTGTGCTCCTGTTGAATAATCTCTGGGACTGCAGAAAGGGGCAATGACATGAGATGGGGAATGGAATTGGATGGCCAACATGGAGTCAATGAAGGTGCAACATGGAAGATTCCTGCCTGAAATAACTCCTTTGAGTTTGCCCAGGGGTGAAATCTAGTCCAGTGGCTGCTGTCCTGCATGGAAAGCTATGCCAGCTCTTTGGAGCTAGTGCGAAACTCCCAGGGTGCCCGGGGTGGGAGAGGGAGTGGGTTATTATTTCTAGCGATGGGCAAGCGAAGAAGGCCACCCGAAGGCCTCATTTGGGAGCAACTTCTTTAAAGTCAACAGAATCACAGTGATGGAATGAAGAGGAGATTCAGGCTGTGGGTTCAGATGAGCATCTGAAGGCCACAGTTTCAGAGGTGTTAAGAGCAGAAGGGACCATTAGATCATGCAGGTGGGCCTCCCGTATGGCCACAGGCCAGATAATTTCACCCAGTTCCCCCTGGATTCGCCAAAACCTTGCGCTCGACTAAAATTTTGGCTGTTGAGCCACGTCTTGGATGTTGCTTTGAACTTTGTGCTCACAAACAATATGGATGGAAATCTTGGGGGAACATGGGGGATGCTGAACAGTCCCTGCCTCTGGTGGGGGCAGAAATACTGCCGAGAGACGATGAAAAACAGCAGGGGGGGGGGAGGCCTGAAGAACCCAAGTGGCTTCTGCTGGAGGTTGGGGTGATGGGTCCTCACCAGTTTACCCAGTTAGGGACGGCAACGTGTCAGCTTCCTGTGGGAAAATCCCTTGAAATTCAATCATCCCGTTAGCCGGGCCGCTGCAGCTGTTTCTGCTCCTTTATTCTTTTCTTCCCCTTTGCAAGCCGCTGAGGCATTATTCTAATGGCACTGTACGGGGGGAGCTGATTAATTTCAAAGCTGCGTGCTCCAAACAGGGAATGGAGCAGCCGAGCCCAAGGCAGCCAGAAGGCAGGCGGCTGCGGAGAGCAACGAGTGGCCTAAAGCGCAGAGTGGCAGGGAAAGCAATCAGGCTGCCTGATGGCTAATTGTGAAAGCTGGCAGCAGAGAAAGAGAGAGAGAGCGTTAAAGAGCAGACAGAGGAATGGAAAACTAGAGAAAAAAGAGAGCAGGAAACATGGACACGGAGAGAGAGGGAAAGGACCCTCCCCCACCCCACTGGTTATCAGGCCAATAAGGGGCACTGAGGAGGGGGTCACCATTGGGCCCCAAGAAAGACATGGAGATAAGAGAAAAGAGGCAAGGAGATTAGGGGACAGAAAAAGAGAGAGAAAAGAGATTAGCTAGCTAGTTAGAGGGTGTGTATGGGGATAGATAGATAGATAGATAGATAGATAGATAGATAGATAGATAGATAGATAGATGGGGTGTATGGGGATAGATAGATAGATAGATAGAGGGTGTGTGTGGGGATAGATAGATAGATAGATAGAGGGTTTGTGTGGGGATAGATAGATAGATAATGGGGGTGTATGGGGATGGATAGATAGATAGATGGGGTGTATGGGGATAGATAGATAAAGGGGGTGTATGGGGATGGATAGATAGATAGATGGGGTATATGGGGATAGATAGATAAAGGGGGTGTATGGGGATAGATAGATAGATAGATGGGGTGTATGGGGATAGATAGATAGATAAAGGGGGTGTATGGGGATAGATAGATAAAGGGGAGTGTATGGGGATAGATCGATAGATAGAGGGGATATGGGGATTGTTTGTCCATAGTTTGTTCACTGGCTTCCAAGGCCTTTGGCTTGGGCCGCTTTGTGTAACTTGCCCTGAGCCCCAGGCTGGCTGTGTGGCCCCTGTGGGTCTTTGCTGATTTAGCTCTTTCTGGGGGTGCAGGGTAGCAAAGGGAGATGGCGAGTGGGGCAGCAGGGAGGGACCTGGGGGATTTGACTGGTGGAGCAGCCACTGGGCCCGTCCCATCCCTGCAGCTTGTGGAGAGATCCATGCGGGTCCTGCTGGGACGATGGGTGTAGGGAAGGGAGGGTTCAGGACTCAGAGGCAGGAGAAACCCTCAAGCTGCAGAGCATAATCCAGCCACCTCTCCTGGGGTCAGGAGGGAGCATTCCCTGGGGGCAGGTTCTCCCATCACTGCAGGATCCTGGCAGCTTCCTCTGATGCAGCTGGTACCAGCCACTGGACAAGAGAAGATTGCTGTTGGCCGGAGCCCCGTCCTGACCCACCCTGGAGATTCCCATGGGAAGGCAGGAGGGGAACAGAGCCCAGGGACCCAGCTGGGGCCATGGGGGTCAGTGGCAGGGCTGTGCTGTTTTGCAGTCATCCCAAAGGGCATGTGATGAGCACAGGTCTGTCCTGAAACGGCGCAAGACACCAGGGCGCTGCGCAGGCCAGGCCGATGGCACAGAAGCAGCGCCCTGCCCAGCCCTCCCCAGCCACGAGGGACGACTCACACTCCATGCAGTTAGTAATTTAAGGAGAAGCATTTGTGCCACTGGGGAACTGAAGCTGCAGGGGGAGCTGGTCAGCCGGCCGTGGCAGTAAAGCGTGTGCGGGGGACAGCGGCAAGCAACGCGTTCCATGCAGCAGCAACGGCGGTGCTGGGGGAAGATGCCCATGTGGAGGGGCTAGCGCATGACACAGGATCGGGGGCCCCTACCCCGAGTACTCACGCTCACCCAACAGCTGATCAGTCGACCAAGAGAACAAAGGGCCATGATCCATGTTTCGGTCTCCTAAAAATATCCTCTTTTCCAGACCCAATACCCTCCAGTGGAATCCAGGAGTCCTGGATTCCAGACCTCCACACTAACCATGAGGCCCCATGTCCTCCCAAAGCCAGGAAAGGAACCCAGGAGTCCTGGCTTTTATTCCCTTGCTCTTACAACTAGGAAACACTTCCTCTTGGTGCCATGAACAGAACTCCAGGGTCCCGACTCCTCCTCCCAAGCTCCAGCACGGTTCAGATGAACATGGGGGGATCGCAACACTAAGTCATGTGGGCGTGCGTAGTCTCCCACAGCTCGGCCAGACTATTGGCATTTTATGTTAGCCACAGGGGTCAGGAAAAAAGGCACCATCTTCCCATTCATGCCTTGACTTTTTCAAGTACGGTGCGAGAAATGAAAGAGACGGGAGGGGGCTGATTATTGTGACCGGGTACAAAACCCTGAGAGTCAAGGGAAAAAACGATTTTTTCCATTAAAAAAAAAAAAAAGGGTAATAAAGTATCCATGGAAACGGGCCATTTCTTTCTACTCGGGCGGGGAGAGTTGGACATCTGTAGATCTTTTATCCAGGCAGCCGGGAGGGAAGGGGGACTGGAACTGGGTCAGTCCGGCATCTGCCAAAGGCAAAAGTCTCCCCAGAGCAAAGCCATCAAAACAGCTTCTTTGCACCCGAGCTTTTGGGAGTTAAAACCCCCAACCCAGCCCCTGCTGAAATCAGCCTTTCCACTGGGCTGAGGCATCAATCTTAAAAATCCCAGAAGAGGGGGAAGGGGAGAAGGCTGGAAGAGAACTGGATTTCTTTTCCTTTCTTCTTTTTTTTTTGGTTGTTTTTTAGCTCCATCGAGCAGGAATTTGCTCCCTGGCTGGGAAAACACCAAAGCGCCACATCACAGGCTGGAACCGGTCCACAATCCACCCCACAACCCCTTCACCACCGACTTTTAACCCACTGGTACCTAGGAACCCTGCAGCTCCAATGCCTTTCATTTTAGGGGATTTTATTGTATCCTTCGCCCTATGCTTAAAGGGGGAGACACAAGGGGTCACAGTTGTTAACTGAGCTGGGTCGCACACGTTAAGCACTCTTACCACAGCTGCAGCTCCCAGCTTATGAGAGCCCCCTCCACTGCTTTCACTGCCCTCCCTCCTGCCCCGGCTGGGTGCTGCTCGCTTTACAAAAGCCAAGCCACGCGAGGCCTTTAAAGAAAAGACAGCGGATCCCTTTAATCCGCTGCGGTTCGCCGTGGGGAGCAAGGGGCAGGACTGCTGGACGCGGGGACCCTCTTCATTTCGTTAAAAATGGGAGCTTGACGAATGACACAGGAAATCCGCGTCTGTGCACAACCAATCTGTTATTCAGCCAAAGTTCAAGGGAATCCGTGCTTTCGAAGTCCCTTGGGGGCTGAACCCCTCCTTTGGCTGTTCAGTTCAGCCCTGCAGCTGGGAGAGCGCAATTACTGGTGCAAGATGCTTTTTTACGAGTGTTCCCCAGCCCGCTGGCAGCAAGCGGTATGGAGCCGAGCTCGTCTCCCCGTGCCATGAGGGGCCAGATCCTTAGCTGGTGGAAATGGGCATCGCTCCATCGGAGTCAACCATGCTACATAACCTGAGGATCTGGCCCATTGACTCCAATGGAGCGACGCCCGTTCACCCCAGCTGAGAATCTGACCCGATGGACATGTCCAGCCTCAGGGAGAGGTATAGGGGTGGGGTGGGGTGACGAAGTGGGACTGTTCTTAATGTTTTCCTCAGTTTCCCCTATGCAGTTCTTAAGTATCTAGGTGGTGGGATAAGGGTGTATGGTTGCTGCAGAGCAAAGGGCCAGTGTACATAAATGCCCGACACTCTGTCTCCTAGCAACTGATGGCCTGGGCCCCTCCTCTGCAAAGGTGCCAACTGAAGGTGTTGGAGACAAAGGGATCAGGTGACCTCCTGGCCTGGGAAAGAGACAAAGCCCAGAGAGGAGGGGCTGGACGGGGGTTGGAGTTTGGAGCTGGCTGGGGACTGGAAGGGAGGGCAGACGGGGGTCTGCCTCGCTGGGCCCCAGAATGGACCCGGCAGAGGGGTCCCGTTCGCTGGACCTACAAGCTCTGTTTTAGACCACGTTACTGTCATCTAATAAACCTCTGTTTTACTGGCTGGCTGAGAGTCACGTCTGACTGCAAAGTGGGGGGTGCAGAACCCTTTGGCTTCCCCAGGACCCCGCCGGGGCGGACTCGCTGTGGGAAGCGCACGGAGGGGCATATGCTGAATGCTCCCAGGAGAGACCCAGGAGGTGAAGCCGTGTGAGCTTCTTGCCCTGAAGACGGTCTGCTCTGAGGGAGAGGAGGCTCCCCAAAGTCCTGACTGGCTTTGTGGGGAGCAGTTCCAGAGCCTCGCCCAGGGACTCCATGACAGGTGGGGGGAATACTGTGGTTACCTTAGGCACGCTTGGCTTTCCGAGGCTGCGGTATGGGGCATCTCGGTCTGCCCTAGGACCTGCCATTTCCAGCTCTGATTTATTTCCCAGGGCAGGGCCCTTTGCTCGCACGCGGGAGAGCCGGTGCCGCCCATCTGCGCCACGGAGTCTGTCCCGGCACGGTTTACGGGGGAAGCCACTGGGGCTGCGTGGCTGGGCAGGGGAACGTGGAGGGGAACTGATGTCTCAGACTGGACGTTACAGTCTGGGCATCAGGCTAATGTCTGGTCTACATGGCTGTTAAACAGCTGCTGCGTTCCACCCCAGAGGTGGCTGCATGCTAGTGGTGAGTGAATGGGTCCTATATAAACAGCTGCTGCGTTCCACCCCAGAGGTGATTGCATGTTAGTCAGTGGATGAGCCCTAAAGAGCTGCTGTGTTCCACCCCAGAGGTGGCTGCATGCTAGTGGAGAGTAGATGAGCTCTATATAAAGAGCTGCTGTGTTCCACCCCAGAGGCAGCTGCATGTCAGAGTGGGGCTGAAGTAAAGAGAGCTGTAGCAGTAAGGTCACTCTCAAAGGCTTTGAGAGGCTTTGGTTATTAACACCGGGCTCTGCTCAGTCGCCCTGGAATGGCACCAAACACCCTCCTCCTCTTGCTGCAGAAGGCCCTTGAGTCGGGCCCAGGCCCCGTGCTGGGGAAGGCTCCCCAGGAGCCGCTCTATTCGCCTGGCTCTGGGAGCAGTGACAACAGCTGGTCCTCGACTGACTCCTGGTTAGAAGGTCACATCAGGGACAATACCCTGGGGCGCCCCTCTCAGGGCTCCCGCCCTGCTGACTTAGAAAGGATCAGACGCCGTGCCCACGCAGAACTGCTCACCCCGCTGCTCCGGCCCTGCCAGCCCCTGCTCACATGAATTCAGCCTCACGGGTGCCCTGCGAGGGAGAGGCATCCAGGGTCACAGTCAGTTCTCCGCTCGGCTCATGGCTTACACCCGGGACGGATTCGGCCCATTTCCCTCACTTGATGGCCGCGGAAGCGAAGGTGCAGAGGGCGGCAGAGGCCAGGCCACACCCTGAGTCAGGGCTTGTCACATGGGAGCGTTATCCTGGTGTTAGGGCTCGTCCACACGACGGATGCTAGCGCGGCCCAGCGATGGCGCTGTAGCCCCGTAGTGCGGACGCTTCCTACAGCGGCAGACGGGGTTTCCCCGTTGCTGTAGGAACCAGCCGCGGAGTGAAGGACTGTGGATTTTTCACACCCCTGTGCTATGTCGACCTGCATTTTACATGTAGCCCAGGTGTGAATTCAAACCGTGCTAGCTATAACCGACGGGGGGACGCTTTATCCCAGGACGAGGGGCTTTTTTTCCGGCTTAGCATAATCCCTGTCCAAAGTGATAGATGCCAAGCCTAAAAGAGATACAGGCTTCCGGGGTCTCTCTAGTGGTTTAAATACTCATCTTATCTCACACTGGTATAACTTTCTCATACAGCCAAGCAGGCAGCAAGAGAATCCAGGCGTCCTGGCTCTCCATCCCCTGCTCTAACCACTAGACCACACTCCTCTCCCAGAACCAAGACTGGAACCCAGGAGCCCCTTCTGCTCTAACCACTAGAGACCACTGCCTGCCTGCAAGCTGGGAACAGACGCCAGGACTCGTGACTACATTTATCGGTTCTAACCCCTAGCGAAGACTCTCCTCCCAGAGCCAATAGAACCCAGGAGTCCTGCATCCCAGTCCCGTGCGCTAACCGTTAGCTCACAACCCCACCACTGATTTTCCAGGCAGTATATATCGGGGAAAGGGGGGGGGGAATGAGTCGTTTTTTCTGAGAGGTGGGGGAGGTTCCCCTGAAATCGTCCCCTCTGATCCTCCAGTACCCTGCTGGGTCGGAGACTTTACCCAGGGCTCGGAGCTGCCAGCAATCGGTGGCCTTCCCCCTGCCCATCCTGGTGCCAGTGCTGACTGGATAAGGCCAGACAAGCCTTTCATCTGTGGGGGTGGGGGGGGGAGATAATCTGGCTGCTTTTCGCAACCCATTTCCGCTCACTCCAGAGCCTGCTTCCGAGCCCTCGCTGCAATTTGTCGGTTATTTTCTCGCCTTCCCTCCTGCCAGGAGCAGCGCCGTCTCGCTGCTTGGCTTTGGTTTTATAGCTTGTTGTGTGTCTGGCTGGTTTTTTTAAACAGACATTAGTCCTAATGCCCCAATCAGCTTGGCTTTTAAAAGCCATTTCGGCTCTGGCCCTTCAGCTGTCTCCCAGGCAAAAGGCATCCGTGCCTTCCCTCTCCAAAGGGGTGGGCTCATTTTCTTCTCTTTGGCATGTGAGTTCTGCAGAAGGGATGGACTGACAGCGCTGGAGCCTGTCGTACCTCAAGCCTCAGGTGGGGGAAGGCATCAGAGTTCCACCGTCTTCGAGCCAGGACTCCTGGGTTCTGCTCTGAGGTTAGATGGCTCCTTCCCTGTTGGCACTAAGGGAGCAGCAGCAAGTGCCAAGCGCTCGCTCTGAGTTCAGCGGGCTGAGGGCAGGGCACTGGGGCAGGGGGGCCAATGGTCCCACTGACTGCAGCATGGACACCGGGCAGATCCCGGTTCTAATCACCTCCCACCCAGCGCCTGGAACAGAACCCAGGAGTCCTACTCATGCTGGGGACAGGGGGTGGGACTGGCTCTGCTACGGATTCCCTCTGGGACCCTGGGCAAGTCCCGGCCTCTCTTTGGGCCTGTTTCCCCATCATGACACTGGCTCTGCTGTGTATGGCTTGGGGGATCGAGGGGAGATGAGCTAAGGATGAGCTGCTCCGTGACACACACATGTATGCACCGCTCACCACACGGGTGCACACCTCCCACCGACACACACACACACACAGCGCCCTGTGCACACGCCTCACACACACACAGAGCACCCTGTGCACATGCCTCACACACACACACAGCACCCTGTGCACACACCTCACACACACACACAAAGCACCCTGTGCACATGCCTCAGACACACACACACAGCACCCTGTGCACACACCTCACACACACACACAGAGCACCCTGTGCACATGCCCCCCACAGCACCCTGTGCACACACCTCACACACACATACACACAAACACACACACAGCACTCTGTGCACACGCCTCACACACACAGAGCACCCTGTGCAAACGCCCCTCACAGCACCCTGTGC
>NC_048321.1:5356093-5357019 GCF_013100865.1 Trachemys scripta elegans
CTCCTTGCACACCAGGGGTTATGCACTGCCCCCCCCCCCCAACGAACACCACTGAACGGGAAAGAGCTGGTTATTCTCCGCTTGCAAACAGGTGCCATGCTCCCGCGGGTTAATCCTCGCTCTGGGGAACCGCAGCCGTCACAGTCCCGGGGCTTGAGTTAATGGTGCTGGCGACAGCCCGTCGTGCAGCTCCGCGCGGGCACATCCCCTCTTACCCTGAGTGTTTACAGCCACGCGTAAGGTGGAGCGTGGGTCCCCGGCGCCAGGGGCGGGCCGGGCGTCTCGGGCCGTGCCCGCCTGGGTACGGCCCGTGGGCGCCGGGAAGGGCGCGGCACTGGCGGTGGGACCCGCGGGTCGGACTTGCCCTGCGTTACCGGCGACAAAGAAAAACGTCAGGGGGACGCAGCAGGCTGATGATGGCAGCATGAGCCTGCACCCTTGCGGGATCCGGGTAGGGGGCCCCCTCCAACCTGCTGGAGGGCTGGATCACCCCCCTCCACCTACTGCGTTATCACCAGTGACTCCCAGTGCCGGCACAAGGGGCCAGAGGCCAGCGGCAAACCAGGTAGCCCAGCACCCCCTGCTGGATGGTAAAATACCCCCTCCTGGATCCATCCCACTGGTGGCTGCAACAGGAGTCCTACAGACCAACACTGGCTCTGCACAGAGCATACGCAGGGAGAGCTTCCCTGACACCCTGCCCCCCTGCCCATGGGCCTGGGCCCTGCCCTGGAGAGACCCCCCTTGAGGGAGCGGGAAGGAGGAGCTCACTCGCTGGGCTCCATTCAGTCCTGGCCCCATTGATCACTGCAGGGTGGGCCTAGGTGCAGAGAGCCCAGGGCTGGGATAGCAGGGGCTGCGGGTCGGGTTTGAGGGGCACCGGCAGAGCTGTGGGGGGAGGGCAGAGCTGGGCTAGCAGGGGCTGC
>NC_048321.1:5357106-5373151 GCF_013100865.1 Trachemys scripta elegans
GGGCACCGGCAGAGCTGTGGGGAGCCCAGGGCTGGGCTAGCAGGGGGCTGCGGGTCAGGATTGAGGGGCACCGGCAGAGCTGTGGGGAGCCCAGGGCTGGGCTAGCAGGGGGCTGCGGGTCGGGATTGAGGGGCACCGGCAGAGCTGTGGGGAGCCCAGGGCTGGGCTAGCAGGGGGCTGCGGGTCGGGATTGAGGGGCACTGGCAGAGCTGTGGGGAGCCCAGGGCTGGGCTAGCAGGGGGCTGCGGGTCAGGATTGAAGGGCACTGGCAGAGCTGTGGGGAGCCCAGGGCTGGGCTAGCAGTGGGCTGCGGGTCGCGATTGAGGGGCACCGGCAGAGCTGTGGGTGGGGTGGGGGAAAGCCCAGCACTGCCCAGGAGGAACTTGCAGGGCACCTGCGCATGCTGTGCCCGGCTCCGTGTACAGAGCAGCCGGCGTGGGCCCTACGCTCAGAGCCTGGGCCCAGCACCTCACTTGCTACGGCGCCGCGTGGCCGGCCCTCAGCCCCAGTCCAGAGGGGTGAGAAGATGAGAAAGAGAGAAACCAACCCCGCACTCTGCCCCATGCCGCGGCTCTTTGTGACGCTCCAAAGGACAGATTCAGCCCCCACCCCATGCCAGGGGGCATCGCCCGCCGCAATCTAACCCCTCTCTTCAATAAACCCAGCTGCCCCTTCCCGGCTGCTTTCGAACAGTGACCACGCACGCAGCCGTCTGGCCCTGCTTTCTCCTCCAGACCTCGCCCTTGGGGAGGACAGGTCGGGTCCTGGCTGCCTGGGGGCTACAAGGAATTCTGCTGCTGCCCACAGAACCAGGATCTGGCCCGCTGTATTCACAGCACGACCTTAGGGGTGAGAGCCGTCATGGCGGGGCCTGACTCGAGCTGTGCAGCACGGCCGGTGAGGGAGCCATTGGGTTCCCAACCTCTCTCCAGAGCTCTGGGGATCAGTGGCTCCGTCCCTGCCCTGGAGGAGAGGGCTGCGGGACATTCTGAGTGATGATGAGCAGAGATGGCGGGTGGGGTGATGAGAGGTGACGGGGTTAGCAATGGCGGCTAGGGGACCCGGTTAGTGTCAGTGTGGATGGTGACAGACTAGCAACGCAACTCCTGGCACCCATGGAGGGCACCCTCTGCCCTCTCTCCATTTTGCCACCTTGCCAAGCCTCACTGGCTGGTGAGCATTTTGTCTGGGCGTGGTCGGGCCTGGTGGGAGCCATCTTTGGACACCAGGCTTCAGCAGACCCAGACTCCCAGAGCAGGAGACACCCAGCCTGGCCCTGAGGGAGCTTATCACTGTCCCAATAGGATGGTGAGGGGGATTCGTGGAGGGTGTTACCCTTACCCAACAGGAAGCAATGGTGGTACTGCAGACAGGGGGGTCCTGGCCAGTGGCACAATGCTAATACTCTGGGGGGTCAGGGGATTCCCAACATGGCACCCTCATGGAATAACCCAACATGGCGTCACCAAGGGGCATCCCAACATGGCGTCCCCATGAGGTGGTCCAATGTGGCGTCCCCATAAGGTCTCACAACATGGCCTCCCGCTGAGGTGTTCCAACATGGCATCCCCATGAGGTGTCCCAACATGGGGTCCCAATATGACGTCCCCATGAGATGTCCCAGTGTAATGTCCCAACATGGTATCCCCCTGAGGTTCCCCAACATGGCGTTGCCAAAGGTTATCCCCATGAGATGCCCCAACATGACATCCCAATATAGAGTCCTCATGGGGCATCCCAACATGGGCTGTCTCACTGTCCTGTCCCCATAGGCTGTCTCAATACGGCGTCCCAGCATGGTGTGCTCATGGGACGTCCCGATGTTGGGGTCTCAGTGGAACTGGGACAAGCCCTCTGTGTTGTAACGCACCCTCAAACTCTCCCCGGCCTCGGGGTGGGGGATGAGAGCAGAACCGCGATGAGTAGTAAACCATGTAGGGCCCGTCCCTCCCCGGGGCTTTGGGGGGAGACGTCACAGAGGGTTGGGGGTGAGGGATCTGGGGGGCAGCAGGGTTGGCGGGAGGGTGAAAGCGAGGGAGGGGTTCACTGACCATACGATGAGTCACTGGCACTGTTGTGATTCCCCGTGGAGGTCACGGCGTCTACGGAAAGGAGAAGAGAGAGGGAGCTAGATATCAACAATGAACCAAGTGGGGAGAGGGGGCAGGAACGGGGAGACTGCAGCAGAGCTGGGGGGAATGTCAGGGTGGGAAACTACAGGGCAGGGGAGGGGGGGGTTCAGGGATTCATCCAACCAGGCCAGCACCTGGTCCCTGCATCTGAGTGACGCTGCTAAGGGTCTGGGTGGGTCCCAGCATTCCCAGCCTGGGAGGCCTGGAGCTCGGTTTGCAAACTGGGGCCCTTGTGGGTTCAGTTCATGGGGCTTTTAGCAAGAACTGCCCCCATGGTCACAGCTCTGGGTCGCCACAAGGTGGGAACCAGAGCCCCGGAGGTGACAGGCCCCACGCTACCAGCACCCTAGAAAGGCAAGTCCCCATAGCCCATTCCTAGCTCCCCTTAGCCAGCCAGTGCCCTGGCCTGGGCCCAGCTCGGTACTAGCCTCCGAGCAGCGAAAGGCCCCGTACCCCCTTCCTTGCCTCCCGGATCCCTCCAGTCCCCCCGGATGGAAACACGAGGATTTTTGCCCTAGAATCCAGCTCCAAATTTTGCATCTCTCCACAACAGGCAGAACCCGGCCCCCCGCCGGCCCCACACCTGCGATATGACAGGGGGCTGCAAACCGGATGGGAATTTTTCCTTTTCGCAATTTAAAGAGGCTCAATGATGAAGAAACCATGATGGCTGCTGCCTCCTCCTCTTTCCTCAGATGAAGTTCACGCTCCCACACAACAGCTATTCGCCCGCCGCCAGGCTGTCAGAGCCGGGCCTCCGGGGGCACACGGCCACTTTTGTTCTGCTTGGCCAGGGCTGTTTTATGGGCAGCCCGGGATGCTGACTCATCCCGTTTCTCCTCCGCGGAGACCCCCAGCACTTCCTGCCCCTGCAGCTGCCGCTGCTGGGGGGAGGCGGCCCTGGCCCCACTTACCTTGACAGCTCCCCGGCTGCTTGGCTGCGTTCTCAACATCTTGTTCGAATCCAGCCCTGGAAGGAAACCAAGGGAGACCGCGGTGAAGGAGCCTGTCGTCTCGATTAGACCCTCTGCTCATTAATCGGGGCTCCAAGAAAATGATACAGAGATAAACCTAGAGGCACGGGACCCCCTCCCCCGAAGCAGCCCCCCCCGAACCCCAGCCGTCGCTCTGCTCGGAGGAGCCTGACGTAATGTCTTCCCTTGGCTGGTTAGTTGGTTTGATGTCAGATGCAATTTACCGCATGGATGTTTAGGGTCTTAGACGCGTGGCAAAGGTAGGAGGGAGTCAGGGGGAAAGCAGGGAAGGCCATCAGGAAGGAGCTAGAGTGAAGAAACCAGGAGATCTGGAATTCAGGTGACGGCGGTTAGGAGAGGGCTCTTCCACCCTGCCCCCTACAACCTGGGCTCGGAGGCAAATGAGGCTCAATAAAAGAACCCCCCCACACTGCTCTCGTTCACACTATCACCCCCGCTCCCAACCCTTCTGGATGCAGGGTCACCACATGGCAGAGCCGGGCTGCTCCCAGGTCCACACTCCCCCTCCCAGCATTAAGGTTTCCACTTCGCAAACAACATCCAGCCTGTGGCTGCAATGGGCTAGTGGGGTCACAAAACACCCCATATGGAACAGACAGTGTCTCCACGGAAGTGTGATGTAGTGGTTAGAGCGGGGGGACTTGGCGTCAGGACGCCTGGGTTCTGCTCCTGGTTTGGGAAGGGGAGTGGTGCCCAGTTGTTAGAGAAAAGGGAACTTGGAATCAAGACTCCTGCGTTCGAGTCTCTCCATTCATTCCAGGCTCTCATGCCTCAGTTTCCCCATCGGTGAGATAGGGGCGCTTGCCTAGACCTATCTCTTTTGGGGCTTACAGAACAGGTGAGATGGGGCGTGACCCACACTGAGAGATGTTCAGCTCAGAAAGCTTCACCCTCATCATCTAGTTTGACCTCCTGGCTGTCCGCCAGCCATAGGACTTCCCTGAATTAATTCCTAGTCCGAGTTGAACGCAAGCAGGTCTTTTAGAAAAGCAGCTGGTCTTGATCTGTAAAGGTCCAGCGAAGGAGAGTTCCTGGCGCCGCTAGGTCATTAGCTGGGCCAATGGTTAATAACCCTCGCTGTTAATGTGTCTAGCTTGACCTCCCAGCTGTCAGGTCGTGTTGGATGGAAGAGCCCTCTATTATCAAATTTCTGTTCTCCTCTAGGTACCGCTAGACTGTGATCAAGTCACCCCTCAATCTGCTCTTTGTTAAGCTAAACAGATTGAGCTCCTTAAGTCTCTCACTATAAGGTTTTCCAATCCTCAATCTCGTGGCTCTTCTCTGACCCCTCTGCAAGAGGGAGGGAGTGTACATAAGACAGGGACACAATGAGGGGTGGGATCCAGGTGGCCCCTGACCAGACGACCGAAGGCCGGATGGACCTGATCTGAGAGCATGGCATAGCTACCTGGTACACAGAGTCACAACATCTGGTTTACACTAGGTCGACCCAACTATGGGACCGCTCAGGGGTGTGACCGATGTGGTTCAGACTTTGCTAGACCCATGGAAGAATTCTCCCTCCGACCTAGCTACTGCTTCTCGGGGAGGCGGATTAACGACAAGGATGGGAGCACCGCCGATGTCGACATGGAAGCATTTCACCGTAAACCATCTAACACCCATTGCGCAGTATGATCCCAGGAACTGACAAACCCACAACCTTGATTTCTGTCCTTCCCCCACTATCAAACCGCTCGGACCCTTTCCAGAGCCGACCAGACAATCCCCTTTCGAGGCGCAGAAATGTATTGTCCTTCTGCCTGGGATGGAAGCCAAGCCTCTCTGACTGTTTTTGCCAAAGAGAGGAGTTAAAATGTCCAAGGATGTGAGGCCAATGGCCGAGGCCGGGGGAGTCCCTGCTCTGCCTGGGTCAAAGCTGAATTTTTTGACCCGGAGCACGCTGCTCCAGGCCACAGAACACGCCTCTCCCCCTGCTCCAAAAACCGCTTCGTCGCAGCCTGTCTCAAAACATTTCAGCTTCCGTGAAATTTCAGTTCATAAAATATGTTCCTACCAGCTCCCCCTTCCTCCTCTCCTCCCGGCCCCGCACAGGCTGGGTTTCAAGGGTTCCTTTCTAACACCCAGATCTGGCGGGTTTCCCAAGGCAGGCCGAGGACCCAGGAGTCCGGGGGCCGCAGGAGCTGACGTGGCTGAGCCCAGCTGCCTGTGTAGCCGGGGAGCAGGGGTTTGTCCCGAGCTCTCTCAGGGACGGAGCCTTTCGTGCATCCCCCGCTAGGTGCCCTGTTCTGCAGCTTCAGAAGGCGGCATGCTGGGGAGCCCTCTGGCTAGTGCCACTGCGTCTCCGTCTCTGTGCGTGTTCCCAGGCATAACCGAACCCAGAGCCCAGTATTCCCCGGGCAGCTGTTCCCCAGCACAAGATCCTAATCAGATGCAGCTGGGAGGCACGGCTGTACTGCCGCCGAGCTCCATACACCCTAGGAGCCGGTTTATTTGTGCTGCGGCCCTAATGAGGCTAATTACAGGTTTCGTGCCCTGTGGTTCTCTCATGGTCCCCACGCAGGTGTCTTCTCCAGCAGAGGGCGCTCTGGAGCACACGCCTACTGGGTCCTGGCCAGCCAGGGTGATGGAGGAACTGGGAATTGAAGGGAACGGCTGACACAGGGCAGGGCCCGAGGGAAGTCACTGCATGGACACATGCACAATGCTCCCGGATGGGCACACGGCTAGCTCTGCCGTGGCACGGCGGCACTCAGCTTGCTCCTGCAATACGCCCGCTTAGCGCATACGACTCTGTCTCCCTCTAATGGTCAGCCTGGCAACTGCACCAGCTCACAGAGAAAGGCGCCACTGCCCCCAGAGGGGTGGAGCGAGGCAGCTTTGTGCATTACACTTCCCAAGGGGACCCAGCCGCTGGGCATTCCCAGGAGGGTGGGGCTGGGGAAGGGGAGCTCTGCTAACCGTCTTTGCCAGCACATGGGCCTCGGGCCTGGTTCTCCAGAGACAGGCATGGATAGCACAGGCGGGTACACAGAGCAGGGTGCTATCAGATGGCACCGGCAGCCTGTCACACCCACTGTGCGCTGGGGAAAATGACTATGCAATCAGGGAACAGGCGCGCGCCAGCTGTGAGAACCGGATCACACTCGCCACAGCTGTGTGTGTGTGTGTGTATGTGTGTTACACCCCCGCTGACGGGAAGGGGCTTTCCTCACTGGCACCCTGGAGACTCAGCTTGGGGACAGCTATCCGTGCAATCTGTACTGCCGAGCTCCGTGGGATAGGAGCCGATTCAGACGGTGCAAGAGCGACGCGAACTGAGCCCGAGAGTTGGCAGTGGCAGAGAGGCCGACCCCGCCGACCGGAGACGCAGAGGAGAGACCCTGTGTGAAGGAGACAGACGCAGAGCGGTGGAGAGGACAGGAGAATCTGAGCGGGACTCTGCTGCCCTGAAGTGGGGGTGAAAGGCCACTGTCCTGATTTGACTGGTGCGAATGAGCACACACCAGGTGGGCAATGTGTAACAGGCTCAGGGAGTGGTGCAGTCGGCGGGGCAGGGCAGCTAGTCAGGGACATACGGTAAATTCTTCCATCCCCCAGCTGAGTTGTGTCAGGGCACATTTGAAACCCGTATCTGGTTTACTTCAACAGCCGTCCCTTGTGCTGGGCGCAGACACTGACCGGGGGCTGCAGACCCCTGGGAAATCCCCCGCCCCTCCCAATCTCTAACCAGAGCCACTCACCTGATTTCTTGTCCAAAAGCCACACACGCTCCCGGCTGGAGCCAGACACAGTATGGATCGCGGGAGGCCAAGCAGCTCCTGTGGTGGATTGGGAAGCAGATCAGACACAGAAATGCATGGCTGGATGGAACCTTGACAGGTCAGCTGATCCAATCCCCTGCACCGAGGCAGGACTAAATATTATCTAGACCATCCCTGACAGGGTTTGTCCAACCTGCTCTTAAAAACCTCCAATGAAGAGATTCCGAAACCACCCTAAGTAATTTGTTTGAATGCTTAACTATCCTTAAAGTTAGGAAGTTTTTCCTAATGGCTGACCTAAATCTCCCTAGCTGCAATTTAAGCCCATTACTTCTTATCCTATCCTCAGGGGCTAAGGAGAATAATTTATCACCCTCCTCTTTATCACAACCTGTTACCGACTTGAAGGCTGTTATCATGTCCCCGACTCGGTCTTCTCTTCTCCAGACTAAACAAACCCAATTTTTCTAATCTTTCCTCGCAGGTCAAGCTTTCTAGACCTTTAATCATTTTTGTCGCTCTCCTCTGGACTTTCTCCAATTTGTCCACATCTTTCCCGAAGCGTGGCGCCCAGAACTGGACACAATACTCCAGGTGAGACCTTATCAGCGCCGAGTAGAGCGGAAGAATTACTTCTCGTGTCTTGCTTACAACCCTCCTGCTAATACAGCCCAGAATGATGTTCGCTTTTTTTGCCACAGTGTTATATTGTTGACTCATATTTAGTTTGTGATCCGTTATAACCCTCAGATCCCTTTCTGAAGTCCTACTTCCTAGACAGTCATTTCCCATTTTGTATGTGTGCAACTGATTGTTCCTTCCGAAGTGGAGTACTTTGCATTTGTCTTTATTGAATTTCATCCTATTTAATTCAAACCATTTCTCCACTTTGTCCAGATCATTTTGAATTTCTAATCCTGTCCCCTAAAGCGCTTTCAACCTCTCCCAGCTTGGCACGGTCCACAGACTTTATAAGTGTACTCGCTGTGCCATTATCCACATCTGTTATGAAGATATTGACTAGAACCAGAGAAAGGAGAGATCCCGGTGGGACCCCACTCGGTATGTCCCTCCAGCTTGACTGCGACCCATTGATAACTACTCTCGGAGTACACTTTTCCAGCCTGTTGTGCACTCATCTTAGAGTAGAGTCATCTCTAAGCTATATTTCTCTAGTTCAGTTACGAGACGGTCATGTGAGATAGTATCGAAAGCCTGACTGAGGTTGAGATATACCGCATCCACCGCTTCCCCCCATCCACAAGGCTTGTTATCAGTGAAGGGTATTAGGTTGGTTTGTCTTGACAAATCCATGTTGACTGTTATTTATCATCTTATTTTCTTCTAGGTCAGGGGTAGGCAATCTATGGCACGCGTGTCGAAGGCGGCACGCAAGCTGACTTTCAGCTTGTGTGTATATCTCCTCAATATATGTTTCACTCTATATGCATCCGAAGAAGTGGGTTGTAGCCCACGAAAGCTTATGCTCTAATAAATTTGTTAGTCTCTAAGGTGCCACAAGTACTCCTGTTCTTCAAGCTGACTTTCAGTGGCTCTCACGCTGCCCGGGTCCTGGCCACCGGTCCGGGGGCGCTCTGCATTTTAATTTAATGTTAAATAATAATAATAATGGAGATACCCTATCTCCTAGAACTGAAAGGGACCTTGAAAGGTCATCGAGTCCAGCCCCCTGCCTTCACTAGCAGGACCAAGTACTGATTTTTGCCTCAGATCCCTAAGTGGCCCTCTCAAGGATTGAACTCACAACCCTGGGTTTAGCAGGCCTAGTTTAGTTCTATATTATAGACTTAGAGAAAGAGACCTTCTAAAAATGTTAAAATGTATTACTGGCACGCGAAACCTTAAATGAGAGTGAATAAATGAAGACTCGGCACACCACTTCTGAAAGGTTGCCGACCCCTGTTCTAGGTGTTTGCAACTCGATTGCTTAATTATTTGCTCCATTATCTTGCCAGGTACCACAGTTAAGCTGACTGGTCTGTAATTCCCTGGGTTGTCTTTAGTCTCCTTTTTACAGCTAGCTACTATGTTCGCCCTTTTCCAGTCCTCTGGGATCTCTCCCGTCCTCCATGAGTTCTCAAAGATAGTCACTAACGGCTCACAGATCTCTTCAGCCATCTGCTTAAGTAATATGAACGGTAGCAGCCTGGTCGGAGCTAGCCAACCTCATGCTCCAGGGCAAAATCAGATCATCCTCTGAGGGCCAGGAAGGAATCCCCCACTTCTGCCCCCAGGAGTAGTTAATGCTCATGTGGGGAGTGGTTACCTGCCTTCAAAAGAGCTGGCATGGGACCCTGTCAGGAAACCAGACAAGATTGATCACGGGTGTGTTCTGGGGCCTGATTCTGCCTTCACTTATGGCCCGATCCAAGGCCAGTGAAGTCAGTGGGGGGACGTCCCTGGGTGTCAGATCAGACCTTGGTTTGATGCCCGTGTCAGTGACGGACTGATCCCGGGACACGCGGGCGTGAGAGCAGGGCCAGGATGTCCAGCGTGTTCCTTTAGCAACTCCCGCCCAGAGGGCCAGGGGTGCCGCTGGGTCGGGCAGGCTGCACCGGGCGGGGGAACTACAAATGCGAGGCAGCGGGGAACTCCTAGGTTCTGGGCCCGGCTCCACCGTCTGCGTGACCCCTGTGCAATGAGGCGAATGGTACTGGGAGCCGCAGGGATTAGGCAGCTAAGAAGCGCTAAGGATTAGAGCGCCGAGCAGCAGTGACTAGCCCATGTGGAGAGGATGCAGCTGGTAACACGTGCTGCAGAGACACCAGCTCATCAGCTCCCTCCCCCCGCCGGGGGCCACTTTCAGCCACGTAGAAAATGAGGCTCAGAGAGCAGAAGTGACCTGTGCGAGATCACACATATCACTGGCAGAGCTGGGAATGGGACCCAGGAGTCCTGGCTCCCTTCGCCCTCGCCCACTCCTACCACTAGACCCCAGTCTCCTCCCAGAGCTGGGAATAGAACCCAGGAGTCCTGACTCCCTTCCCCCTGCTTCGCTCCAACCACTGGACAGGCCCCCATGCTTCTAATGCCAGCCCGGTTCTGCTTGTTATCCCCGCTCCTGACGACTCGGAGGGGGGTTGCTCAGGGCTTCGCTGGGGGCTTTTTATAGGTGGTTTTAATTGCCAGATAAAGGTCAGTGAGAGATTGCAGGGGGCTCTGGGTTTCTTGGAACTGGCTCGGGTCGGACATCTACACCTGTCGGGGCTGGGACACGGGCCAGGCAGGGGCACTGGGGGAGCCAATGGCTGCTTACGGTGCAAACACACCCTATGCTCACACACACACACACACACTCCCCCTCGACACACACACACATGCTGTACACCCCCCACCCTACACACACACACACAGATTTCCCCAACATGCACACCCTCTCGACACACACACACATGCTGTACACCCCCACCCTACACACACACACACTTCCCCAATACACACACACACTCCCCCTTGACACACACACACATGCTGTACACCCCCACCCTACACACACACACACACACACACACACAGACTTCCCCAAAACACACACCCTACACACACACACTCCCACCCTCTTGACACTCACACACATGCTGTACACTCCCACCCTACACACACACACACACACAGACTTCCCCAACACACACACCCTACTCACACACACACATGCACACGCACACACTTCCCTTTGACACACATACACATGCTGTACACCCCACACCCTACACACACACACTTCCCCTCAACACACACACGCACACTTCCAACAACACACATACACATGCTGTACACTCCCCATGCCCTGCACACACACACAGACTTTCCCCAACACACACCCTACACACACGTGCATGCTTCCCCGACACTCAGATACACACTTCCCCCGACACACATACACATGCTGTACACCGTGCACACACACACACACACACTCCCCCACCTGACACACACACACAGTTCCCGTCCCTCTCACTCCCCCAGCACGCGCACGGTGTGAATGGAGCCCCGGGCCCTGCTGGACCTTCGGGACTCTGCTGGGAAGGGTCCCTCCAAGCCCAGGGGGCAGCAGGCCCCCGCCCACCCCACGGCCCTTCCCCACTCACTTCCGGCAGCTCCCATAGGCGTCGCAGCGGCTGAGTGGCACGCGGCGCACGCAGCTGGAGAAGGCCACGTACAGGGCCTGGTGGGCTGTGTCCAGCTCCAGGCCCACAATCCGCCTGTCCTCCCTCTTCACGTTGCACCTGGGGCCGAGCACAGAGAGACAGAGTCAAAACAAAGCCCACGCCCCCAGTCCCCGTGCCGACCTGAGCCCCTCCTCCTACGAGAGCACAGGGACAGCAGAAGCACTCTCCCTGTTTGACAGGTGGGGAAACTGAGGCACGGAGACGGGGTGGGGTGAAGACTCCCAGGCTAAGCAGCTAGTCAGTGGCACAGGGGAACAGAACCCAGGAGTCCGGACTGCTAATCACTCAGCCACATCCAGGAACAGAACCCTGGAGCCGTGATCCCCCGCCCTCTCACTCTAACCACTAGACACCACTTCCCCAACACTGAGGCCAGAACCCAGGAGTCCTGCTCTAATCCACTAGGTCCCACGCTCTCCAGTGAGCACTTTGCTTGGTCTCCGTCTCTCCGTCCAGGCGCCCCTCCCGCAGGCTGTGCCGAGCGCCTGCTGCCCCCCGGCTGCACTCACTGGGCCGGGCTGTAGACGCTGATCTCCTCCAGGAGCAGGGTCTCCACGCTGGAGTTCTCCTTAGTCCCGGTAAGAACCTTCAGCACCTTCCCGTCCTCCGAGCCAAGGAACAGCACTGTGTAGTTCCTGTGGGGGCCGGCGGCCGTGTCGACTGCCAGCTGGGTCAGCTTGTACCTGGGGGGGGTGGCAGGAAGCGAGGTCAGGGCATGAGCCTGGTGTGGAAGCCATTGGACGCCCAGACACATGAACATGCCTGTGCACCCACATGCCCACGTGGGTGCACACGCCCCTGCACATGCACTACTGCACAAAGGAAAAACATACGGACACGGGCACATACCCATGCACACGTGATCACACCTGCAAATGCACGCACACGTGCACGACGGGCGCACACAGAAGCGTATCTGGGCATGGCACACGCCCATGCAAACGCACACAAGGGCACGCACGCACGCACATGTCACGCATGTGAACACACCCATGTGAACACGTACACATCCATGTACGCGTGCAGAGGCTGGTCTGTCGCCAGGGCCCAGGTGGTTTATTCTCACTGATCACTGGCCAAAGACCATTTGCTGGTAACAGTTTACTGGCCCCAAAGGATCCCAGCCCGAAGAGCGTGGGGTCGATTGCCTCTGCCACTGATGGCTGCCCCTCAATCCCAGGTGCGGATCCCCTTCCCCAACTCCTGGCGGGCCGGAGGATCAGGCCGCATGGGGCTGTTTAGGGTGAGCCAGCAGGGAACGGGGCGGACGGGCCCAGAGGACAATTTAGCAGGGAAAACGTCCGGACAGCATCAGCTCCCGGGGGAAGGGCTGGGAGTCCCCTCCCCAGGGTCCTTTCGCCCTAGGATGAGACAATGCCTTGGACCATCTTGATGGGGTAGATGGGCGCAAATGCGGTACAGGAGAACCTGGCCCTGGGCAATGTGCTAGGTGGGACCTGGCCGGGCTTGATGGTTTCCCACCTCCCCAGGAGGCCTTGGCCCTTCCTCAGCTGCCTCTCCAGCCCCAGCGCCCATGTGGTACCTGCTGGTGGTCTTGGTGAACCAGGGCCTTCCCGTGGCGGCGGGCACGGCCTCGTCCAGCAGCGGGTAGGACTTGATGAAGGCCAGCGTCTCGTCAGGGAACTCATTGGAGGTTCTGTACCCGGCTGCTTGGCCAACGCTGGCACAGCTGCCGGGCCTGCAGGGACGGAGAGAATCCAGATGTAGATGTGGGCGGCCCAGGAGTGGCAGCTCATCTGGCTCTGGGTAGGGGGCAGTGCCCCCCCTACTGTAGCTGCTCCACATGCCCAACTCCCACTCCCATCCACAGCGTTGGACTGGGGAGTCCCCAAAGGAGCCGATGTTGCATTAACCAAACCTTACATAATTAAGGTGCCAGGGTAAAACCCCCTAGACCCCATTTCCTGCCCCCTCCCCTGCTTGGAAGAGGCTCCCGCCCCTGCTCCAACCACTAGACCATACTCCCCTCTAAGAGCACAGAGAGGAACCCAGGAGTCCTGGTTCTCAACCCTCTGCTCCGATGCCCAGGCCACTGTTCTAGCCTCTAGTCCCAGGGCTGGAAATAGAACCCAGGAGTCCTGGCGTCTGGCCCATTGCCTTGACGGGCTGGCCAGGGGCTGTGCCCAGTAACAGCCCACACACATCCTGCTCCATTTCGGGGGGGGGGGGGGGGGGGGGGGGCTGTTTACCTGGGTTTAGGCACCTTCTCCTCCGGGACTGGGGTCCAGGCGGAATCCGCGTTCTTCTGCTCCTTGAACTTGCCGGCGAACGCTCGCTCGATGTCGTCCAGGTAGAAGGCGCAGACGGCCGAGCCGGTGATGCTGGAAGGTGGGAGAGATGAGGGGAGGCATGAGTGGGGCTGCCGGTGGCTGCAACCTCCACCCAGCTGCTGCTGGGCCCAGCTCGGATTCACCCCTCCCCTCCCCCCGCCAGCCATCCCCCTCCCTGTCACCTTCAGGCCCCGACCTCCCGAGGGGGCTGCAGCAATCTAGGGGGCTAACGGGGTCAGAGGCTGCGACGTGAGGGGTGGGGGTCACAGTCAGTATATGGGCACCTGTGGGGCTCACACTGAGCAAGGAGGGGCTAGGGCCCCATTGCCCGCCCCCCCCCCGGCATCTCAGTCCATCTCAGACCCTCCACAAGTCCCCCTCCCCCGCATCCCGTTCAAATCCCACCCAGGACTCTCCTCCAGCCCCTCCCATCCTGTCCTCCCTACGCCCCCTCCTGCCCAGCACCCCCTCACCCAGCCAGGGTCCTTCTCCCTTCATTCCCTGACCCACACATTTACCTTACCCCCAGTCAGCACCCCCCCAACCCTAATTCTCCCTACATCCCCCCCCATGACACCCCCTAGTCTCTTTCCATCCCCCCATAATGGGCACGATCCATTCCCCCCCCCAGGTCCCTCATCCTCCTGGGAAATGGCCCCCGCAGTGGAGGGGTGAGGCCTCTCCCAGGTGGGTCCTAGCGGCTCATCTCTGGTGCCATCTTCCCACGCTTGGAGGTTTTATTACCTCCCTGACCCTGAGCATGGCCATTAAACCTCGGGGCTACAGTCCACAGCTCCTGGGGTATCCCGGAATCGCCCGCCCCGTCCTGGTTTTCCCTTTGGCCCTGTGCCGCGTGTGTGCTGGAATGTTCCCTGCACCCCCCCCCCCGCACACCCACGACCCCCCAGACATCCCCACTGCACGGGGCTGGGGCCATTCGTAAGCGACCCTGTCAAATCCGAGGGACGGCTTGAGCGCATTTTGGCTGATCAGAAAGGCAGCGGTGGCTAAGTGATGAAATACATCAGGCGGGCCGCATTTCTCTCCACTAGCCACCCTGCGGGAACGGCAGAGGCTTGTCGTTTGCCTGTCCTCAGCTAATCAACCCTGTGCCAAGCCAGGCTCCCGCCGGAAATGCTCCAGGGGCCTCTGGCACAGTTCTTCCCTCGCAGCCCCTGGTTTTAGACCAACGAACAGCTCCCCACCACAGGTAACGGGCAAAGGAAATCCTCGGGGTCATGCAAATGCCAGCTTGTTCTTGTAGGGTCTTCTGTGAGCACTAGGGCTGTGCATGCTGGTTTGTTATTGTAGCGTCTCTGGGCTGCACACACTGGTTTGTTATTGTAGGGTCTCTGGGCTGCACACACCACTTGTTATTATAGGGTCATTTATAAAGAATCCCAATGGGCTTTGCAGGCAGGAAGTGACAGGGCGATGGGGGAGGCACAGCAGGGGGATTTATACATCCGGGCCCCCTCCCACAGCTCTGTGCCCCCCTCTTTCAACCTTTTCTAACAGGCTCCTCTGCTCCACATCGGAGCCCGTCACTGACAGGAATGGATGGATCCTCCCACCCCCCTGGGTAGCAGGAACGTTTCCTTATCCCCATTGTACTGATGGGGAAACTGAGGCACGGTGCGATCACGTGACTTATCCATGGTCACATGGGAAGTCAGCAGCAGAGCCAGCTCCCTCCTCCCCCAGCTGGGGAGTGGATCCCAACTCTTTCCCTCCTGCCAGCACCCTCAGACTTCTCCCTCCTCCTCCCCAAGAGGCCCCTGAAGGCGCAGGATGTCTTGCAGGCACATGGCATCCCAGCGCCATGCTCCAGGGCCTGGCACCCTGGGTGCTGCTGGGCCGTTAGCAAGAGGCCCCAGGAGGACCCACCCCATCGAGCGAGCCGGCAGGGCTGGAGGGGGGGCTGCAGTACCTGTTGGATTGGGTGGTGAACACCCCAAAGACGGCGGGGCGCCCGTTGACCTGGAAGACATCGGTGACCGCCTGCAGCACATCGAAGTAGAAGAAGGCGTCTCCGGGCACGGAGCAGTTGAGCCGGGCCTTGAGGAAGGAGGTCCAGTACTTCTCCAGCACGCGGGGAGACCCCCCCATGTCGTTCTTACACACCCGGCCCACACGCGAGAAGATCACCTGCCGGGACAGGGCCCTGGTTACGGGGAGGGGCCGGCCGGCCCTGCCGGGGGCGCTAACACTCAGCTCCAGCCAGGGCCAGCCGGGGCAAGGCTTCGCCTTTGGGCTGAGTGCTTAGCCGCGGATTAAGACGCTGGGGGGAGGGTGTTCTCTTCCTGCTGTGGGGCTCCGCTGAAGCACGGCCTGGCCAGAGGCCACAGCGATGGGCACACGGCGGGCTCCGAGCCTAAGGGGCCGCCTGTTCAAAGCTGCTTAGTACCCAGCAGCTCCCACTGCACATCCCCCCATGGAGAGCTCCGGGGAATCCCGCCCATCCCCCCCATGGAGAGCAATGGGAAATCCAGCCCATCCCCCACATCGAGAGCAACGGGGAATCCCCCCCATCCCCCCACCGAGAGCAACGGGGAATCCCGCCCATCCCCCCCATCGAGAGCAATGGTGAATCCCTCCCATCACCCCACTGAGAGCAACGGGGAATCCCACCCATCCCCCCCCATCGAAAGCAACGGGGAATTCTCCCCATCCCCCCCATCGAGAGCAACGGGGAATCCCCCCCATCCCCCC
>NC_048321.1:5373209-5390849 GCF_013100865.1 Trachemys scripta elegans
AGCAATGGGGAATCCCGCCCATCCCCCCCATGGAGAGCAATGGGGAATCCCGCCCATCCCCCACCATCGAGAGCAAAGGGGAATCCTGTCCATCCCTCCATGGAGAGCAACGGGGAATCCTGCCCATCCCCCCATGGAGAGCAACAGGGAATCCCACCCATCCCCCACTGAGAGCACCGGGGAATCCCACCCATCCCCCTGACAGCAAGGGGACAGGGATTTAGAAAGGCGCTTAAAGGGTTCAGGGATCCCCTCGGCTTTCCTGTCTATGGGATTTAGATGCCCAGCTTCCTTCGACCCCATTGCAAAGCCCAGGCTGGGAGGTGCTGGGCCTGGCCCCTTTGGCCGTCAGGGCGCTACCATGTCCGGGGACCGGGGTATGGCCACACTGGGCTGTGAGTGCCCCAGAGGGCATGGTGCCCCCGACTGCCAGCATGCCAACCCCTACCCGCCATAGTTGCCCCCCATCCCTTGGGGCCTGGCCACGCTGAGGCCCCTCGGCCCCCGCCCAGCACTCACCCTGCCCAGGGTGGTGTATTCCATGGAGATCTCCCGGAAGAAGAAGTAGACGTAGTTCCCGTACTCCAGGGCGTGGAGGAAGTGGGGTTCTGGGGGGAGGGGCAGAGACAAGAGGTGAAGTGGGGAGGAGCCATTATGGTAGATGTGTTTGTCTCAGGCACCAGCCACATAAGGAGCACAAAGCACTTTGCAGGTATTAATTCAGGACCCTCAGAGCCCCGCCCCCCGAGGGCTGGGTACAATGTTATCCCCACTACACATGGGGGGAAACTGAGGCAAAGGGTGGGGAAGGGGCTTGCCGGAGCTAGTAGCAGAGCCAGGGATAGAATCCAGAAGTCCTGACTCACCTGCTCTAACCACCAGACCTCACTCCCCTCCCAGAGCTGGGAACAGAACCCAGGAGTCCTGGCACCCAGCCCCCAGCTCTAATCACTAATTTATGTTCCCTGCTAGCGCTAAGGTTCCTGCTAGTTCCCTTGATATGAGTCATTTGCTTCCCTGTATTCCGATGTATTCCTGCTGCGCCCCCGCCCCCCACCAGCCGGGGCTTCCCCGCGGCTTCTGGCCCCCTCACCTCGCAGCCACTTGGAGTCGTACTTGATGGTGCGGAGCACGGGGCTCCTCTCGCCCAGGCTGCGGTAAATCACCGCGTCACTGGCCTGGAAGTCTGCCACGGTGGCTGAGTACAGGTTCCCGTCTGGGAGGGGGGAGGAAGAATGAGAGAGAGGTGAGGGAGAGAGGGAAAAGGGAAGATTAGATACATAGATAAATAAAGAGAGGGAGTGTATGGGGATGGATGGATAAATAGATAGATAGATAGATAGGTGTGTATGAGGAGGGATAGATAGACAGACAGACAGACAGAGGGGGTGTATGGGGATAGATAGATAGATAGATAGATAGATAGATAGATAGATAGATTGTATGGAAATGGATAGATAGAGGGGTTGAACGGGGATAGATGGATAGATAGATAGAGGGGTTGAACAGGGATAGATAGACAGACAGACAGAGGGGGTGTATGGGGATAGATAGATAGATAGATAGATAGATAGATAGATAGATAGATAGATAGTATGGGGATGGATAGATAGAGGGGTTGAACGGGGATGGATGGATAGATAGATAGAGGGGTTGAACAGGGATAGATAGATAGATGGGGTGTATGGGGATAGATAGATAGATAGATGGATAGATAGATGTGTATGGGGATAGATAGACAGACAGACAGACAGAGGGGGTGTATGGGAACAGGACAGACACATTAGATAGATAGACGTGTAGGAAGGAAGGAAGGAAACATAAGGCTGGAGCTCTGGGAGCTGTCTAGTGTAATGGAGATGGGCTTGTCCCGGGGGTGCCCCACACGTGCCCTGTAGCGCCCAGTCCTGGTAACCCCGGGGCAAGGACTGAGCTGGTCGCCATCAGGGAGTTATTCCTGGTGAACTGAGCCAACAAGCAGCTTCTGCCCCTCTCAGTGGGATGCTGCAGGCCGGCCCCTGGGGAGCATTGTCCCATGGGCTTTGTGTGCAAACACTCCCGTGTGTCAATGCACACGCATCAGAGATGGGCCCTAGCCCCTGCCCCGCAGACTCAGCACCCCCCAGCGTCAGGGTGTCAGAATTCAACCCCCCGTGTGGGTCAGAACTGTGTGCGAACCCCCCCACCCTCCACAACCCCAGAACGACCCCCAGGTCCGGACCCCAAAGAATAAGCAATTGACTCAGCAGATGGTGCACAATGTTACAGGACTATGATGCTCACTGACGTTACGCTTTAAAGTCTGCGACCAAACAAAGGGAGAAGCGGCTTTTCCCCCAGGCAGGCTGGTGTGTCGGGACTGACTGCACAGTATGACCACTTTGCCTGTGCAATTGCATATTCAGTGGGGATCAGACCCCCTGTTCTCCCCATAGGGAGTCTGGACCCTGACTGTCACCCCCCCCCATCCCGGCACAGCATCCGGAGGCTGGTTGCGCCACTCAGCCTGTGTCCCACCACCCGCCGAGGGCGTGGCCACGTACCTGCAAAGAGGGCAACGTTGGTCTGCTTGGCATCGAAAGGGCAGCGGGCCTGGCCGTTCAGCTCCTCCCCTTCCTGCTCCAGGCTGCTGATCTGGGAACCAAGGGCCGAGGTGAACTCATGGGCCACGCAAATACCACCCTGGGGCCCTAAAGGAGAGCACGCCACAGCGATGCATGGGGCCCCGTCCAGGGAGGGCTGGGCTGGACTGACCCTCACAGATCCTGGGTGGTCTGAGTGCGGCCCACGGAGCTGATGGCCACCCATTATCTTTGATAGGGAGACATGGCCCATGAGGCCTCCTGCTCCCAGCATGCATTGCCCCACCCTGACCCTGGGGGAATCGGCCAAGGCGTGCTCATACCTGACCTGGGGGAGACTCCAGTCTGTGGGACCCACTCCCTCCTTGGCCTCTCTGCTGAGGCTCCCTGCAAGGGGGTGGTTTCTGAGTCCTGGACACCTGGGCTGAGTCCTAGCAAACTCATTTCACTTGGGGGTCACCCAGCAGCCCCCTGCCGGCCCAGCCTTTGAGCCCTGAGCCTGGATTGGAACCTAAGGCCAGCTCCTGCAGCACGGACGCTGGAAGTTCGCTGGAGCCTAACAAGATTTGCCCAGCCACGCGGGCCACCAGGAACAGCCCTGAGCGTGTGCAGGGCGCTAAGTGAGAAGGATCCAGCCAGCAACCAGGGTCCATCCACTCCCCAAGCCCCACCACCTCAGCCCCTGCATGAGCTAAGCGGGGATCGGGCTTGGTCCCTGTGGGGCTCTGTGATGCTGCAGACAGACCAGCGCGGGGGACGGGTGGGTGGTGCCCTCACCTGGTAGGTCCGGCACATGGGATTGAAGGAGTTCGTCCCACAGGCGAAGAGGGTCCGATCATTTTTGGGCACCAGCACCTTGATGTAGTTATAGCATTCGTCCTGCGGGGGGTTAGCCATGATCCAAATTAAAGGGGGTTGGGGGAGGGGTGGGGGACCTGGCATTGTGGGGGACATGGGTTTGCCTAGCACTGGGAAGGAGGGGTCTGAGGGGTGGGTGTGGTCTCCCTGGATAGTGCAATCAGGTGGTATGGAGGGGCAAAGAAGGGGGTGTGGTCAGCTGGCTCTGACGGGGGTGGGGAGTGAGTCACCTGGGGCGGAGCGGGTGTGTAGATCACCTAGCACCGGAACCTGGGTTAAGTGATGAGGAAAGGAGACAGGAACCTGGAGATGTCACAGTTCCCGATCCCCGTCCAGCCTGGAGGATCTCAAAGGGTTTTGGAAGCTTGTGCCTAGAGCACCACTGGAATGCAGCCACCTGACAGGCACATAGGGTATGGCACAACCCTGCGGGGTGGGGCCCTGAGCCAACCTCCTCTCTCCCACGAAGCTGTAGATGTCATGGGCTTCGGACTGGGCCCTGAAAGCGCATCTCCCAGGAAGGGGGGATGAATCTCCCAGGTGTCCAGAGCTGCCCCCTGCTATGGGAGCTCAGAGACCCACGGGAATGGGTAACGGGATGGCTCACTTGGTGATTATCTGCTCTGTTCATTCCCTCTGGGGCACCTGGCATTGGCCACTGTTGGAAGACAGGATACAGGGCTAGATGGACCTTTGGTCTGACCCAGTAGGGCCGTTCTTACGGGGGAGAGAGAGGCTCCGGGACTTGGACAGGGGCATTTCCAGACTCCAGCTCTCCCCTCTCCCTGGGGTGGCGAGGAGCGAACATCTGTATAGGAACATCTGGAAGCGGAGCCACATTTCTTACCTGCAGCTTCCCACGCATGGCGCAGTTCTTCATGTCCTGGGTCTTCCAGGTGAGATGCTAGAGAAGGGGTGGGGGAGGCAAAAGAAGGGGGTTAGGAGGGGCACAAAGGTGTTCTGGGGGGAGCATGGGACCACGCAGGCGTCCAGCTAAGGAAGGGAAGGGCAGGATGGCAGCTGAGGTCACAGGCTGCTCTGTGGACAGCCCCAGCCAGCAGCTTTTAACTCTTAAGCCGGGTGAGCCAAGAATGCCCAGGCCATGTTCTAACCCCTGACTCCCAGCCCCTGCTCTCACCACTGGAGAACACTCTCTTTGCAGAGCTGACAACGGAACCCAGGAGTCCTGACTCCCAGCCCCTCCTCTCACCACTGGAGAACACTCTCTTTGCAGAGCTGACAACGGAACCCAGGAGTCCTGGCTCCCAGCCCCCTGCTCTCACCACTGCACCCCATTCTGACATGAGGGAAGATTGCCAAACATTCCCACCCACCCCCGCACCATGGCTGCGATTCCCTTTCCTCCTTACCCTGTCGGGATAGAACTCCTCTGGGGCCTGCCTGAGGTCAAAGGCATAAACGTGGTCCCTGTGGGGAGAAAGCAGGGAACATGACGATCTCCCGAGCATGGGAGGAGGGCAGGGCGGGTTGTGATGGTGTCCGTGCGTCGGTGTGCTGTGGTCATGTGCGAGGAGTGTGAGCGGGCTCTGGTTGTGTGAGGGGACCCTGCGTGGGATGGCACAGCTGTGTGCTGTGTGTGTGAGGCCATGTGCACCCTGTCGTTGTGCGAGGGCTGTGGGGGTGTGGGAGGGGATGCATGCACTGTGGCTGGGAGAGGGGCGTGGGAGGTCTGTTCTGTGGCTGCAGGGGTGTGGGACGGGGTGTGCACATGTGGTTGTGCAAGGGGCGTGTGAGGTGTGTGCTATAGTTGTGAGGGTGTGGGAGGGGGTGTGCTCACTCCAGCTGGGCGAGGGGCATGGGCACAGGTGGCTGGGCGAGGGGGTGCGCACACATGGCTGGGCGAGGGGCGTGTGCACACGGCTGATCGTGGGGCGTGCACACACAACTGATTGAGGGACATGCACACACGGCTGATTGAGGGGTGTGGACACAGCTGGGTGAGGGGTGTATGTAAACACAACTGAGGGGCGTGCACACAGCTGATCGAGGGGTGTGCACATGGCTGATCAAGGGGTGTGCACACATGGCTGGGCGAGGGGCGTGCACACATGGCTGGGCGAGGGGTGTATGTACACACAGGGGGTCTGTGCACACTGGCGGCTGGGCGAGGGGCGTGCACACACGACTGGGCGAGGGGTGTATGCACACACAGCTGCGTGAGGGGTGTGCACACTGGCGTCTGGGCGAGGGGTGCAGGGGCCCCGCGTTGCACGTGGGGTGCCCTGGCGCGATGCCCCCTGGGGGCTGTCTCTCTCCTCACTCACCGCGCGGCGATGAAGAGCGTCTGGTTGAGCCGCAGCATCCTCTGGAAGTCCAGGCCGAGCTGGGCCGTGTCATTGTCGCCGGCGAGGCCTCGGAAGCAGGGGTACGGGGACGTCGCTGGTGGCAGAGAGTAGGGCGGCCATTATACGCTTCCACCTCCCCCAACACAGGGGTCCGTCGTCCTCCCGCCCCCCCGCTCCGCACGATGACCACCAGTGACATCCCAGCACTGGGGGGGGTTAATTGGAGTGGGGACAGCGGCTGAGGGGAACCCCATGGTGTCCTTCATACGTCACCCCCCGCACCCTACTGACAGACCCTGTTCCGGTCCCAGGGGTTCATTCCAGACTTGGGGAGACACCCCAGCCAGACACCCCAGCCCAGGCGGGGGCCACTCCATTTGCTCTCCCTCTGGTGGGAATGGGGGGACACGTCATGGTCTCGGCAGCAGGTCATGTGGTCTAGTGGCCAAGGCCACGAAGTGGCTCGCCCAGTGTCCTGTCCTACAGGCGGCTGGCTCGGGCGACATGAGCGTGGCAGGTCTCAGCCCAGGCCCGTGGCTCGACACCCGTGGGCTCCCTGCTCTGGGGGGCAGCATGGAGGGCACGACCGGGCTGGCTTACTCGGCAGGCCCACGGTGCTGAGGGGAGCGAGGTCCTTGGGGAAGGAGAGTGCGGACGGCAGCAGGCATCGGCCCAGCAGGAGGAGCACAGCGGCCGCAGCAGGGCAGGAGGGGGGCATCCTCGTGGCCTTCCCAGCCGGAGAGCAGAGCGGAACCGGCTGGGCCTTACGACTGGACCATCGCTCGCTCGCCCATCGGCAGGACCTGTGGAGACGGGGGGGAAGGGGGTGGCTGTCACTGTCACATCGACCTCGGAGCCCACGCTGCTGGCTCTACGCAGCTCCTCCTCCTCCTCTTCAGAACATGGAGGCGCCTCCCCACCGTGCCTCACAAGCCCTCGTTCCACCCCAGAGCCAGGGCTGTGGCAACGGAGCTGGGGAAGGGGGAGCTTCCCGCAGGCTCTGCCTCCCTGCCGACGTGCTCCAGCCCTGCCTTCTGGGCACCCCCTCCACTTGAGCTAGCGCCCCCCTCAGGTTGCTTCTGGTTGATGCCTCGTGGGGCACGGCACAGGAACGACGGGAGGGACAGAGAGGCCTGGGGTGCAGAACAGCTGGCCCTGGGTCGGTCCAACCGGGCACAATGGGGAGGGAATGGGACGCACACGGGTGCCATGAGTCAGGCTGGGCAGGCTCCAGAAAAGCCGGTAAGGCCAAATGGGAGCAAGATGGTCAATCCGCGCCCACAACCTCCGCCCCCCCCAACAAAAAATTAATGTAAGGGTCTATTGGTAACAGCAGAGCCAAAAGGCCAATCGGAGGGAAAGGCAGACACAGGCGATTTGCCAGCATTGACTCACTAAAGCCCACAGCATCCCTGCGAAGGCATCACCACTTCGTTATACAGATGGGGAAACTGAGGCAGGCGGGGGGGGGGTGACTGCCCCAGGTCATACATCCGGTCAGCTGCAAATCTTGGGAAAGAACCCATAACCACTAGATCACACTCTCCTTCCTTAGAGCCCAGAAGCCCTGACTCCTACGGCCTTGCTCTAGCCATTGGATTACACTCTCCTCCCAGAGCTGGAGAGAGAAGCCAGGAGTCCTGATTCCCAGACCCTCCTGCTTTGCTCCTAGACCCCGCTGCCCTCCCGGGGCTGCAAACAGAACCCAGGAGTCCGGATGCCCAGACCTTATAGCCTGATTCTTATTTACATTAAGACTCCCCTGCTTTAAGGCCTCTTCATTTTGCCCTGGCTTTCCCAGCCCCCCCACCCCCCAGCTCTAACCACTAGACACCACACCCAACGCCAAGGGGCCCTACAAGCAGCCACATGGGATTTGGGGATGCTGAGGACTGCTGAAAGCACAGAAAGCCCTGCCCAGGGTGCACCCGTCCTCAGAATACCCGGTAGGCGCGGGTGCCCTGGGAGCGCAGGCTCCGCCCAAGCGGGGACGGGCAGGGGCGTGAACACCCCCGCCCCCCCAGCCCCCACTTTGTCCTGCAGGCTGGAGCTCTCCCCAGGCCAGGTTATAAACAGGGTACCAGACCCCCACCCGGCCCAGCTCGCATATGGGGCTTGCAAGCATTCGGGAGCAGCAGCTGGAGCAAGGGGTCGAGTTACAATGGGAGCTGCAGCCTAAGATCTGGGTTGTGGGGGGAGGAAGGGAGCGATGAGAGGGGGAAGAGTGTGGGGTGGGGGGAAGCAACCCCATTTCCCCCCCTCCCCCGATGCCAGAGGACCCACACCTCTTCCCCAATCCCCTTTCATTTGGATCATGGCTAACCCCCTACATCAAGGTACTGCTGCATGAAGTAGTAACAACAACCCAAATACATGGTTTCCGCCTTCAGCACCCCCACTGAAAAACTGTTCCAGCACCACTGATACCCTGGGCGTGTGTAAGGCGCATGTGTGTGTGAGTGTATCCCTGTGTGTGTGTGAATGTATGTGTAAGCGGTGAGTTCTATGTAGACCGCTGTGTGTGTGTGTAATGGTTGTGTATGTGTATACCAGCGAGTGTGTATACCTGTATGTGAGCAGGTGTGGGAGTGTGTAAGGGGTGTGTGTGTATAACTGTGTGTGTGAGGTGTATAAAGTGTGTGTGTGTCTATGTTTATATGTGTGTAAGGGTTGTGTGTACAGGCTGTGTGTGAGGGCTGTGGGGGATGTATAAGGTGTGTATGTGTAAAGATTGTGTGTGTATACCTGTGAACGGGTGTATGAGAGGTGTGTGTGAGTCTATGTATAAGTGTGTGTGTACAGGCTGTGTGTGAGGGGTGTATAAGAGGAGTTGTAAAAGCTGTGTGTGTGAGGGGGTGTTGGAGTGTATAAGGGTGTGGGTGTGGAAAAGGGGGTGTATGGGCTGTGTGTGAGGGGGTATACAAGGACTGTGTGTGCAGGGCGTGGGGGTGTAAAAGGGCTGTGTGTACAAGGGCTATGTGAGAGGGGATGTGAATATGTATATGGAGTGTGTGTGAGAGGGGGTGTGGGAGTGTATAAGGGGGGGTGTATGGGCTGGGGGATTGTACAAGGACTGTGTGTGTGAGGAGTGTGAGGGTGTAAAAGGGCTGTGTGTGAGGGGATGTGAGAGTGTATAAGGACTGTGTGTGAGAGGGGGTGTGGGATTGTATAAGGGGGTGTATGGGCTGTGTGGGGGGGGTGTACAAGGACTGTGTGTGTGTGCAGGGTGTGAGCGTGTAAAAGGGGTGTGCGTACAAGGGGTGTGTGTGGGAGGTGTGGTGGAGACTCTCACCATCCACACACCCCAGGAGAGCCATTCTCTGGGCTGCCAATTAGCAGGCCCTGCCCACAGGGCCTCCCCCGGGTTCAGCGGGCAGCCAGTGCCCTGGAACAGAGGCAGGTGATGGCGTCAGTGCCGCGTGGCGCTGACGGGCGCTGACGCGGGTTGGCTCTTGCGGGAGTCTCAGAAAATCTCTCCGGTAATTCCAGGACGGAGCTCGGTGTCTCTGGAAAGTCACCGGGGTGAACCCGAGACCATTCCCCGCCCTCCGGAGTTCCCACGCAGGCTGGATGTGGGCTCGTCCCCCTGGAGAGCTCCCCAGAGCACAGGCAAGGGGGGGGTAGAGACTAGCCAACTTGGGGGGACATGAGGGTGCTATTGCAAAGGCCAGCTCAGCAGCAGTTTGGAGCAGAGCCCCAGATGGACGGACAGACACACTTGTTTTAAAAGGAAAAATGTGACAACAAATTCTTTATCGGACGAGTGTTTCCGGCTCCACCCCCCTGCTCTGACCACTAGGCTCAACTCCCCTCCCAGAGCTCCTTCCCAGCACTGAAAATAGAACCCAGGAGTCCTGACTCCCAGTCCCCTCCCCCTGCTCACACCATGAGAAACCACTTGAGCGGGACGAACCCAGGAGTCCTGGCTGCCAGTCACCTGCTCTAACCACTGCTCCGCGCCACCTGCCAGCTCAGCGCTGCGCCCCTTTCCCCTTGGGAGGAGCCGGAGACCTGCCCCGGGAAGGGGAAATCGTCGCCAAAGCCCAATTAATGCCCAACACGACGGCAGGAAACGACAGTTACAAGGAGGCTTGTGGGGTGGGCTGGGGGGGGACCCCGTTCCAGGGCGGTTTTCCGGCTGGGAGTCAAGTGCCAGGCAACCCAGAGTGGTGAGCCATGATTAGCCAGGGACGGGAGTTTGTGCTGCCGGATGTATAGGGAGCAGAGGGGCTGGGGTCCCGGCTCGGGGCAGCGGGGGTTAGGGGAGGGGAGACAGCACTAGGGAAGGAAGGAAGGGGAGAAAAGAGGAGGAAAGAAGGCGCTAGGGATGGAGAGATGGAGGAAGGCTGGGCTGAGTGTGAGAGAGAGGAGGGGAGAGGGGGGAGGGGTGTGAGTATGGAAATGATTGGGAATGAGAGTGTGTGTGGGTGTGTGTCAGTGAACGTGGGAATAGGAGCGTGTGTGTGTGCATGCATGCGTGTGTGTGTATCCAGGCAGGGGAATGCATGGTGTGTGTGTGTGTGGGGGGGTGTAGCTGGACAGGGACAATGCATGGAGGGGATTACTGCAGGGGCAGGGTGATGCATGGTGTATGTGTGTGTGTGTATCCAGGAAGGATGAGGCTGTGTGTGTGTGTGTAGTCAGACAGGGGCAATGCATAGTGTGTGCGTGTCTGTGTGTGTGCAGCTGTGGGGGCAATGCATGGGGTGTGTGTGTGTTTGTGCACGTGTGTGTGTATCCAGGCAGCAGGATGCATGGTGTGTGGGGGTGTAGCTGGGCAGGGACAATGCATGGAGGGGATTACTGGAGGGGCGGGTTGATGCATGGTGTGTGTGTGTGTGTCCAGGAAGGATGAGGCAGTTGTGTGTGTGTGTGTGGTGTGTATACTGAGAAGAGCAGGGGCTGGGAAGAGAATGATTTGAGCTCACCAGCAGGTTTGCAAGTCCCAGCACCCCATCCCCTCCTGTCAGCCCGAGCTCCCCGCTGCACTGCTAATTACGAGGAGCTGTGCCATCCCAATCACCTGCTAATTGGAAGTTGGGACTGATTAGCTGGGAGCTGTAATCTGATTGTGATGAGGCACCAGGTTAGAACAAAGCCAGGCTGCCAGGCCGTTCTGCAGGTCGCTTTCTTGGGCAGTAGCCGGGAGGGGTTGGTGGGGGAAGAACCTGGCACCCTGAAGATGCCCCCCGATGTCGGGCGTCATTCTCAGCCACGCCCTGCTACTCCTGGCCATTCACTCCATGGAGCCGACGCACGGTCCCCCAAAGTGGGGCGAGGGGACCTGGGCTCTGGAGCGGAGGGAGGTCTGGTCAGTCGCCTTGGACTCTTGATCAGGAAGAAAGCTAAGCTGACGCACTGGAGCACGAAGCGTAGCCAGGAGCCCTTTGCCAACAGGGGAAACAGCCAGGCCTAATCAAAAAACTCCATTAGCGCCCAGGTCCGGCTGCTCAGTCACACATATCACCCCCCACAGCCAACAAGAGGCCCCAGGCTCCCAGGGGAGGCAGGGGACCTGGGTTCTCATCCCAGCTCAGCCACCTGCCGGATAACTTTGGGCTGGAGAACCCGTCCGCTCTCTGTGCCTCAGTTTCCCCTCCCCTGTAGCTGTCTGTTTAGCTTGGGAGGGCTTTGGGGCAGGGATTGTCTCTCGCTCCACACCTGTCAAGTGCCCGGCACAATGGGGCCCCTATCTCAGTTGCTACCGTCATGTAACTAAGTCGTCGTAAAAGCCAGAAAATCCAGAAATCTGGGTTTAAGTCAATTTTTAAGCCACTTCTCCGGAACCGTGTTAATTGCCCTGCGTCCAGGCTAACCCCAATGAAATGGAGCAGCTGTGGTCTCAGAGCTGGGCAAGCCCTTGAGCCGCACGGCTTCTCTGTTTGCATCTACACTGCTCCCTGGTAATAGGGGGGATGGAGGCATCAAACCCCAGGCCCGGCTGGGGCGATAGCCGTTTATTGGCGTTTTCCAGGAAGTCTCGGCAGGCTCCTGCGGGAGGCTCGCTGCATTTTGCTTTTCTTGTCTCCCAGCGCTTGTTCCTGGTGATTGAGTTACAATGAAAATACACCCGGCGCCGGGGCTGATCATATGGTTCACTCGTGAGTGACTGAGCTGAGAATTCGCCCCCCCTGCCCTCCTCGCTCACTGCCTGTCAGCAGCCAGGACACCAGAGAACGCTGGTTATGAACCTCCAGCCCGCACTGAATGAGAGGGGAGTCAAATCACTCCATTGACATGGCTTGTCAGCTTAGCAGTACGTCGCCGAGGGCCTCGGTTAACATCCTGCAGAAGTGGTACGGTTAGGATGGCTAATCTTGAGCAGTGATGCCTAGTGGGTGGATCGCTACCCTGAGACTCAGGAGGCCTGAGTTCTAGACCCACCTCTACCACTAGCCTGCTGGGTGACCCTGGGCAAGTCCTTTCCCCACCCCGTGCCGCAGTTTCCCCATCTGTGAAACGGGGATAACCGTACCGACCTCCTTTGTAAAGTGCTTTGAGATCTGTGGAAAAGAGCTATTAAAGGGCGTCAGAATGCACAGAGCTCTCCCCAGATCCGGTCTGATTTCTTTGATGGGAAGCATGACGGTATCAGGGAATGCCCCCAGCTGAGATTCGAGCCCCATTGTGCCAGGCGTTGCACAGACAGAGCAGAGCGCATCCCTGCTCCAGAGGGCTCCCGGCCCAAACACATAAAGGGACAAACGGGAGCTGAGGTCTGGAATGCCGTTTGTACAAACACCCCGAGCTGGCTTTAAACTTGTGAAGCTGTGGCAGGATGGACTTCGGCGTGGGCTAGCTGCCCACGTAATTACCCTGTGGCGGGGGCTTCTCTGCTCCAGCACCCGAGCAGGTCCCAGGAAATCTAGCTGGGGTACATCTACACACGCTGCTGTCACCCCACGATTGCAAACTCGCCCTACCCTTAGGATAGGACAAGAGACAGCAGGTGGAGACAGCCGGGGGAGCACAAGGAAACCAGGAGACAAGATTGGGCCAGCATGACGGACAGTGAGATCTGCTTCTGCAAAACTGGCCTGATCCCTTCCCTGGATCCCATTCCAATGAGGAGCCGATACCAGGTGCTGGGAAGCCAGCACAATCTACGAAAAGCCGTGAATTTCATGTGGGGGGGGACAGACGGCAAAGACGCATTTTTAATATAGACTGAAAATTAATTTCTTCCCCGAGCTCCGTGCTGCGACCGTCACCATTCCCAGAATCCCAGCGGGGCGTGCGCCGAGCTCTCCTTTGTCGGCGCGGCCCAGCAGGTGAGAAGGAGGCCGGGGCGGATTTGTTTACACTTGATAAACTGACGCTCCAGCCGATTTATAATTAGACTGATGGGGAAGGGGCCCTTTTATGTTTTCAACACCATTTAAAAATAGATGGTGAGTCACATGGAGAGAAGGTTTCTTTTTACCCCGGGGCAGAGAGTGGCCAGGACTCAGCCTTCCCTGCTACGGCTGGCCCAGGCCGTGGGCTGCAGAGCGATACACACCAGGGGATTGCAAAGGTGGGTGAGGATCATTTGTCACACTTGACAGATGGAGAAAAATGAGGCAGAGAGATGGGAAGTGACTTATCCAGACCCACGCAGCAAGGAATCAGCAGAGCTCGGTATAGAGCCTGGGAGTCTTGAGCAACCATCCCCTGTGCTAACCACTAGATCACACTGCCTCCTATGGCTGGGAATAGAAGCCAGGAGTCCTGGCTCCAGTATACCCTACTCTGATGACTAGATTCCACTCCCCTCTCACAGGTGTGAAGAGACTAGCGGTCCTGACTCTGAGCCCCTCTTACTCTACCTACTAGGCCACATACCTTTCCAGATCCAGGACTAGAACCCAGGAGTCCTGCTGGTAAGGCCTGACTACTCTAACCCACAGCAAGGAATAGAACCCAGGAGTCCTGGCACCCTGTCCCCACCTAACCCCAACCCACTACACCTCACTCCTCTCCCAGAGCAGGGAATGGAACCCAGGAGTCCTGGCTCCCTGTCCCCACCTAACCCCAACCCACTACACCTCACTCCTCTCCCAGAGCAGGGAATGGAACCCAGGAGTCCTGGCTCCCTGTCCCCACCTAACCCCAACCCACTACACCTCACTCCTCTCCCAGAGCAGGGAATAGAACCCAGGAGTCCTGGCTCCCTGTCCCCACCTAACCCCAACCCACTACACCTCACTCCCCTCCCAGAGCAGGGAATAGAACCCAGGAGTCCTGGCTCCCTGTCCCCACCTAACCCCAACCCACTACACCTCACTCCCCTCCCAGAGCAGGGAATGGAACCCAGGAGTCCTGGCTCTCAGCCCTCTGTGCTACAGCCTCATGGGCAGCCTAAGGGTGTTGGACTCATGCCAGTCCTACCAACTCCCTCGGTGGGTTTTGTGCCAGTCACCCCCAGTGTAACATTAACCCCTATTCCAGAAGCTGAGCAACGTGGGGGGAACCAGCCCCCCAAATGCCTGTGAGTTTAGTGCCACCCAGGCAGGTGTCTTTCTGCCAGACAGATGGCGTGACGACGCACTGCTGGGGGGAGCCCCATTGCTTGGGGGCTGTATAATACTGGGCAGCACAAAGCGCTGGAGAGATGGATGGACCAGATCCTGACCCTACTGGGCCTGATCCGCGGCCAATGTCCCATCGCATTTCATGGGAGCAGCCCTGGTGCCTAGAGGGTCCATCAGGATCCTCCGTCTCCGGTCCCTGTAACTCACCATTGGGTGAAATGAGCTGGGGGAGGGGGAACCTTGGGCCAATCGCTACGTCCCCAAACGCTCCCAGCGGATTCATCACTCAACCAGTCCCCAATTGGCTGAGTCAGCCGCGGGGCCACGGACTACATGGTCCACGAGAGGCCGTGGCAGTGGGTGGCGAGTGCAGAATCTTCCCCTTCCGCTGCCGCCCTTCCTCCCGGCCTCCAGCCCCCGTGTCCGCCCCACCCCTGCCAGTCCCTCCAGCCCAACCTCTCCCCCACCAAAGGGATTTAGATAACAAGACTGAACCCAAAGATCCCTGGCGCTACCATGCCACCTGCCCGCTCGTTCTGCACGCACGTTCTACCCCTTCCCCGCCCCCCTCGCCCAGGGGCTGTCTTGTTTATTTCGTCGCAGGCAGGGGCTGTCTTGTCTGTACAGCGCCTAGCACAAGGAGGCCCTGTTCTCTGTTGGAAACCAGGCGCTCCCGTCATAAACAAGCTCCCCCATGGATGAACAGAGTTGTTAAGCTGGAATCTTTCGTAGCAATTACTGGTTTAGGCGCTAATCTAGCCGGGAGCCTGCATCTGCCAGTGGCTGGCATCAGCTGGAAAAGACTGGCATAAAGAGCCCTGCAGGAGGTAGGGTAACCTGCCCCCACTAGTCAGAACTGGAGACAGTTTTTCTCATCCAAGCAAAGGCCTCTCTGCTTTGGCTCTTCCCCACGGTACCCGGGGAGGAGGGTGGACTGATCTCAGTCTAGCTCTGCAGGGTGGAGGAGGTGTTGGGTTTTTTTCCTCCGTTGTGCCATAAAAACGTGTCATAATTTTAAAGCCCAGGCGAAGGGAAGGGAAGGGCGAGGAAAAGCACAAATGCGAAGGACGACCCCCCGATAGGCTGAGAAACTGTCGAAACGGCGGCGCCGTCAAGCCATCTGTCTGGCAGAAAGACACCTGCCTGGGTGGCACTATAAATAGGCCAGGAATGAGCCTGGCTCAGGCGCCAGCGAGCTGCTGTGATTAATGGGAGAGCTGCCAGACAGTGGCGGAGGGGGACAGGGTGGCTCCGGCGCATGGGGATAGCACACAGGGCCTTTCACCTCCCAGTCTAGGGCTGGAGATTGCCCACCGGATCCTTGGGCTTCTCTGTCGGTCCGCATCTCCTGTCTCTTGTCTTAGACTGTAAGCTCTTTGGGGCAGGGGCCGTCTGTTTGTTCTGGGTTTGTACAGCGCCTAGCGCCATGGGGCCTGGGCCATGACTGGCCATGTTCATTCAGGGCGGACCAAGGCCCGCGTTACACCGGCGGGCAGATGAGATGAGGCCAACGGTCCCGTCTGGCCTTGGAATTCAGGCCTCTGGTTCCGTTTGGAAATGGGGAGCGAGGGATGGCCGGAGACTACGGGTGCATGTTGCAGGTGAGCCGAGGCGTGTCACAGACGTGTTATAGGCACCGCGGGGTGATAGATGGCTAGACATGACCTATAGCAATTGGTCACTCGGCTCTATAGGGATCGATTAACTTTTCTGAGGATGCTTTATAAAGAGGACCTGATGGAAAGGTTTGCCCATGCCCGATGGCGCCGCCAGGGCTGCGGCCCCCGTTGGCGTAAGCTGGCAAAGCTCCGTTGCCTTCAGCTGAGGGGGCAGGTGCTGGCATGAGGCCCCTGAGGCTGTGCCCCCCCTCCCTCCCGCCATTAAGATACAGAGCGGGTCCTGCTCCCCCTCACCAACCTGAGCCTGCCTGGTGCCATCCTGTCACACTGTCTTGCCTTCCTTCCAGGTGGTCCTGTCTGCAGGGGGGACTGCGAGGGGCTCCAGGCAGCTGGCAGGGACGGGGCAGGGAAGGCATCAGAGCTGGGGGGGCAGGGTGAGCAGACAGGTTGGGTGGGGGGTGCCAACATAGGGCTGGCTGTTGAGCTAGGCAGGTTCGGGACTAAAAAAGGAGCCACCAATCGAAATCCTCAGGAGCTCTGGCCTCATTCCAGCTCCAGTTATTGCTCCTTGCTGTTGCCCAGTTTCCAGCAACGGGTGGCTGGGATCCCTAGGCCAGTGACTGTATCAGTGCTGCGGAAAGAACCCAGGAGTCCTGGGCTGGCTCACCCCTCCACGGCCAGTCTCTCCCTTCCCCCCACCTCTCTCTCTCTCTCTCTGAATCCATCAGTTCTTTTTCCGCTCTATTATTTTTAAAGAAAGATCCCAGCGCTGCTGTCGCTGCCACACGCATCATTAGCGCGGTTAATTACACTGCTGCCGAAAAGCCGGGCTCAGCCGCTTCCCCCCGCCCCCCGGCTGCCCCCAGCCCCTGGCTGGCACGGCACAGCACTCCTGGAATTAGTTGTGTGAGTGTGGGGAGTGGGCTTTGGGCCTCTAGAGGTTATGGGATGAGGACTGGGATCTAGTCCCAGCTCTGACAGGGGACTGGGGACTAATGGTTAGCGCGGGGCCAGGGGGAGCCAGGATTCCTGGGTTCTGCTCCCAGCTCTGGGAGGGGAGTGGCGACTAGTGGTTAGAGGAGGGAGGTGGGAGGAGCCAGGATTCCTGGGTTCTGTTCCCAGGTCTGGGAGGGGAGTGGCAACTAGTGGTTAGAGGAGGGAGCTGGGGGGAACCAGGATTCCTGGGTTCTGCTCCCAGGTCTGGGAGGGGAGTGGCAACTAGTGGTTAGAGGAGGGAGCTGGGGGGAGCTAGGATTCCTGGGTTCTAGTCCCAGCTCTGGGAGGGGCGTGGCAACTAGTGGTCAGAGCAGGCGGCGGGGGTGGGGGATAGCCAGGACTCCTGGGTTCTATTTCCTCACTCTGCCAGTGTGGCCCTAGGTGAGTTACTTCCCTCTCTCTGTCCCGCCTCTCCCACCGAACAAAGGCTGCTGAGACACTAACACCCTCTCTAGGGTCCTTTCCCCACACTGGCACTGCAACAACTCAGCCCCCAGGAGGGGTGGCTGCAGAATGATGCTTAGCAGGCACCAGGCTAACGGCCAGCTACACCACCTGTGGGTCTGGTCCCTGGTGTCCGTGACCACGGGGTAACAACCATGCATGGTGCTTGCACGGTAACAAAGACCCTCCCCCCACCCCGGGGAGCTGTTCCCACCTTCCAGCTGTCCCGGTCTCCCAAGGCAGCTGCTCCCATCCAACAGCATGGGAACACTGGGGGGACAAAGGGCTTGGTCCTGGAGAGGGAAAATTCACCTCCTGGCCA
>NC_048321.1:5395653-5445294 GCF_013100865.1 Trachemys scripta elegans
GGAGCCTCTCAAACGGCCCGGCCAGGATTGGGGAGCTGGGGGAGCTTGGGGCCAGAGGACTGAGTCCCCCCCCCCCACCGGCTGTGCTGTGCTTTATTCTTCCGTCATCGCTATCCCCCCACAAGCCACCCTCACCAGCACAGGGTGAAGGTGGGACTGGCTCCCACTTCCCCCCACCAGGCCGGTGGGTGCAGGCCGGTCTTGGCCAAAGGGGCTGGCTTGGGAGCCCCATTTCTGAGCATCCTGCAAGCCCCTCCCCCATTCCCTCTGTGGGGCTGTCCCCCCAGTGCCGCGATTGCCCCCCCCCCCGCTCTCTCCCGCCTGACGGAAGAGAATCCTCAGGCTCCGTGCCGCTGGGCATTGGGGTGGGCATCATGCACCCCGGGGCCGGGCAGTGCTGATGTCTCCATGGCGGGCACAGAGGGGTGCATGTGCCCGGCCCGCAGAGAGGCTGCCCAGTGCAAGGCTGCAGTGTGCCACCCCTTCAGCTTTGAGCGAGTGGTCTGGTGACCTGGCACACAAGATCGCCCAGGACGGCTGGGTGGCCGGGCTAAATCTGCCACTCTAGGCAGTGGCCCAGAAATCCGCAGCCCCGGGCAGCTGCCTAGCTTGCCTGTGGCTTTAATGGCCTCTGGGGTACGCCGGGCTGGGCAGGGGCTGGGGCTGGGAACTCTGCCTTTGGGCCAAGGAGGGAGAGGGCTCCCCCGTGGCGGGCGGATTTCCGTGCCCAAGGGAACAGATCCCAGCTGCCAGCCCTGGTGTCTGAGCGCAGCGGGGCGGGTGCTACGGAACCTGGGTCTCTGTGCCAACCAGGAGCTGCCTCCGGGTGCCACCCTTCCCCCATCAGGGCTGCGCTGCCCGCCCCACAGATCCCTCCCATTCCCAGCTCCCCAGCCCGTCGCCCGCCTCCTCCTTCCCAGCTATTGCGAAGCAGCTGGGGCCCGGCCAAGTCCTCCAGAGGCCACTCGACTTCCCAGCGCCCAGGGATGAGCCGTTCAGCGCCGTGGCCTCACGCCGACCCAGCCGGGCGGGGCACGGCGACGGGGAGGGTTGCCTAACCCTGCCAGCAGCCCACGGGGACGTGCCAAGCTGCCTTGGGCCGGTGCCAGGTGCTGGGAGAGTAGGGAATGCCACGGCCTTGGTGCAGGTGGGGAGGAGGGGCAATTGATGGGCACCCATCACTAGGGCATGAAAAGGGGCGAGAATTCAGACCCGCTTCTCGGCAGCCTCTACCCCGCCTGGGAGGGGGGAGTCTGCTGGGTGGGGCTGGGAGTCAGGGCTCCTGCGTTGTAGCCCCAACTCTGGGAGGAGGGGTCTAGTGGCTGCAATGGCGGCAGGCTCGGGGGCAGGACTCCTGGGTTCCCATCTCATTTTAATGACGCGTGAGAAGAAGAAATAAAGCTTCTCTATGTTCCTATGTACAGATCAAGGCTCTGACGCACCGCAGCTCAGTGCTGCTGGCTGGAGACAAGCGCAGGGAGCTAGGGGTCGGTGCCCCTTGTGTCTGCGAGACTGTTGTCCCCAAAGCCCTTCTCACGAACGGCACTTGCCCTTAAGCACGTTCCTGCTGGCAAAAGCAGTGAGAGTCCCCACCCCCTACCCCGCTGCCCCCCTCCAGGGGCCAGGAGAACCAGGGCCGCTGGCCTCAAGCTACGCTCTGGGCTGCGGCGCTGGGGAACAAAATCTGCTCGGACCCCAAGGCCAGAGAGAGGTGGAGAAGATGCAATGGGTGCACCATCTCCCTCTGCTGGATGGAAAATGAACTGCTCGCCTGTGTGTCATATTCCCATTACTGCTAATGGGGATTCTTCTTCAGCTCTAGCTGGGGGTTGGGGCTTTTGACCCCCTAATTCTATCCTTGCAGTCACCATGAAGCTCTCAGCAGCCCCTCCCTGGATCTCAAGGTGCTTAAAACACACCCAGGGGTCAGGTCTAAATCCAATATGGAGTCAGGTATAATTAACCCTGTATCACAAAGGGGGAAACTGAGTCACAAGAAGGAAGAGACTTGGCTTAAGGATCACACAGCGAGTCAGTGACTGAGCTGCGAATAGAACCCAGGAGTCCTAGCTCCTAGATCTAAGCACTAGCCTACACTTGCCTCCCCAAACCGAGGGCAGAACGCAGGAGTCCTAGCTCATTGCCTGATCTAACCACTACACCACACTCCCTCTAAGATCTTTCTCTACTCCAAGTTCTACCCATTCCAATATCCCTTTCCTTTATTATTCATATCACAGCAGCACCAGCCCAAGATTAGGGCCCTGTTGCGTCCGGCGCTGCACACCCGCCTAGTGAGAGACAGCCCCAGCCTTGAAGAGCTCCGTCGCAACACACCAGACAAAAGATGGGAGGGGAAACTGAGGCACAGAGGAGTGACGTGACTTGCCCATGTTCACCCAGCAGGCCAGTAGCAGAGCAAGGAATCAAACCCAGCCATCCTGGCTCCCAGCCCAGTGCGCCAGCCACTAGGTCACAGCGGGTGGGGTCTAGCTCCCCCATCAGGCAGCTGCCACGCCCTGACCAATCGGCCCCGCTCCCCAAGCAGGCACCAAGCAGTTAAAGGAGCGAATGCTGAGTTAATGGCACAGATCTATTGAGAAATGTCATTACTACTGAAGACCCGCGCCGGGTGTCTGAAATAGACAATGTAATTAAATGAAATATTACGCCAATTAAAATCCAGGCCCCCACACGCCAATATAATTCTTACCCTGGGCCATTCGCAATGTACATTTAATGTATGATGTCTCATCAGTCCCACATTATATTCTGCTGTCTCGGCGCGGTAGCTAATTTTAGCCCGCGCTCCAGCCGGCTCTTCCGCTTCCTCCAGGCCAGCGAAGCTGGGCCTTGGCGTCTAAATAACCAGGTCCATACAATGCAATAGAGACTTGTTCTTTCAGCTTTGCTTCTGCTTCCACCCCCGATTTCACATGAGTTGGGAATGGAACCCAGGAGTCCTGACCCCCTCCCCCAGCCCTCACTCAGCCCTGCACCCTATGGCTCAAATGCATCCCCCACAAGCATTAAGGCTGAGATCCTGGAGGGGAGGGGGGCGGCTTGGCTTAAAACTGCCCCCTCCCCCTGCACCGGGGCTGGATTCACCCTTTCTCTTCGCAGTGGGGCGGGGGAACAAATGAAGTTAAAAGGCAACTAATGCGCAGCATGAGGAAAGGAAATGTTTTCTAATGCCGCGCGTGAGTAACTTGTGGAACTCCCCATCACATGATGTCCTTGAGGCCAAGGGCTAAGCAGGATCTACAACTGATGGGACCAGACACTGTTGCATTAGAGAGAAGAAGGGGTTTATAATGGGCTAGGGACCCTTCAGCTTTAGGGCCTGAACCCACCACCAACTAAACAGGGTCAGGAAGGGATTTCCTCTGAATCAGTGACTGTCGGCAGGTCACTCTTCCGTGCTGTGCCTCGGTTTCCCTTCCCACCCTCTGTCTGTCTGGTCTATTCAGCCTGTGAGCTCTCCGGGGGAGGGACTGTCTCTCACTTTGTAGCTGTGCAGTGCCCGGTGCAAGAGAGACCCGGGCTCGGGGGAAGGTTGGGGGGGGGGCAACAGCTGGATTCAGTTGCAGCTCTTAAGGGAGCCCAGCCAGCCTGTGCACTGTGCCCCATCAGAAGCCCTGTGAGCCCCTGCAGCCTACAGCTTCCCCACGGCCTGACTCGGCTGCCTACCCCTCGCCTGCTTCGCTGCTTCTCTGCCTGGGATTGAACCCACAGCCTCTGGAGCTCAGCCCCTCTTTCTGTGGGGCTAAGGAACCCTCTGCCCCAACTGCTACACATGAACCGGCCACTGGAGGGAGACAGGGAGCCACTCCAGGGGTCAGTCCCCATTGTGGAGGAGGAGGCAGGACACTGAGGTGTGACGGAGCGATGAGCTGACCAGGCGTGGCAGCCCCCACCATGTGATTTCAGCTTCCCCATCCCCCTGCTTAGCCTCCCCCTCGACCCACCCTGGCTCCCAAACCACAGCCCCTCCCCACTGCTAAAGGAGAATCCCTGCCAGCTGCCAGCAGTGCAGGGGCTATGGCACACACCGCTGAGCGGGTGAGATCCTGGCCTGCTCCCCAGACTCAGCCACCCCGTGCACCCCTCCATCCCTCCCACGGGCCCTCGGCTGGCTGCATCGGAAATTAAAATATAAATAATTCAGTCCCCGTCGCCTTTATGAATAAGAATATGAACCTGACAGAAAGCGCTTGGGAGTAATTTATGCAGGGGGAGAAGTGACTCTGCTTTCGGATCCATTTGTGAGCAGGAGGGAGCCGGGTGCGGGGGGGACGCCGAACGGGGGGACCGGGACGGGGAGTCAGGAGGGACTCGTTAGTTTCAATCCGGGCAGGGCTGTAACTGCTCCTGATCGACGCACACGCCACGTCTTTGGCAAGCGTTGAAGCCCTGGGCACTGGTGCCAGGAGCGCGGTGAGGACGCGTCGTCCCCCGCCGCTACCATGGGGACAGGAAGTGAGAAAAGAACCCTGGGCCCAGATCCGCAGCAGGTGCAAAGGGGTTTAATGGAGTTGGTTTACACCAGCGGAGGATCTGGGCCCCGCTCTCTCCAGCCGCAGCTCGTGGGAAGGCGGAGGGGCGTTTCGAAAGCCCGCAGGCGGCGTTCAGCTGGGACACCGCGGGATAGTGAGATCCTAAGAGATCTCAGAGGTCAGGACCGCGTTGTTTACATCACAGCGCCAATATTAACACAGACAGGAGCGCGCACCCCTGGCCCAGCTGTGTGCTCGAGAGGTTCCCCTCTGCTAGTGCAATCACTGCACTCCCAAAGCAAGCTGGTGCCAACAGCGCCCGGGGCCAGTCACTCCACACCTGGCATACACCCGCCTGCCCGGGGCCAGTCCGCACTCAACGCCCCCGCCCTGCGGCAGTCCACTCTGGGCACCCCTTGCCCTGGGCCAGAGCTGGACCAGTCCATGCTGGGCACCACCTCGGGCCACTCTGCACTGGGCACAAGCGGCCCCATTTCTGTTCCTGTAACTTTTATTTTGGAAACTGGAACGGGTCATGGTTACGAGCCCCAAAACCTTTGCCATCGACGGAGCCGGAGTGCCAGGGCGGGGGGGGGGTCACTTTAATTTCTTTTAGGGAAAAGGGCAGGCAGAAACAACCAATCTGATTTGTTTAAAAAGCTGCTGCCCGTTTCCTAAGGCCATCTCTGTGCTGTGTCTACTGGCAACGCCGCGTTCCGGCTGCGAAGTCCCTGCCCCCGCACGCCGGCCTTGGTGGCATAAATCCAGCGATAGACAGGCTGCCATCCTGCCGCTGGCGAGGCCACAGCAGACAGGGGAGTAGCAGAGGGATGTTCCCCTAGGGGGGCTGCCTGATGTGCTGGAACCGATCAGTGGGTAAAAGGCTGGGTGGAAGCTTGTTGGTTTCAATCTCCCCCAGAAAGTATCCTTTGTCAGACTGAAAAACAGGAGAGCAGACCAGCAATGCTACCCTGCCGAGCTAGGGGCGGGAGCAGGGGGGGTCTGTTTTCCCATCCCACGAGAACTTGCATGATTTTGAATGATTTTTCCATCCCAAATTCAGATGAAAAATCCCAATCTCAAAACCAATTTTTTTCAGTTTGGGGCAATCGAAACCTTTTTTTTCATCAGTCTGAACCGTTTTCTTTTGCGTTTGACATTTTCCAGGGGGGAGGGATACCTCAGTGGCCTGCTAAACCCAGGGTTGTGAGTTCAATCCTTGAGGGGGCCATTTAGGGATCTGGGGCAAAAATCTGTCTGGGGATTGGTCCTGCTTTAAGCAGGGCGTTGGACTAAATGACCTCCTGAGGTCCCTTCCAACCCTGATATTCTATGATTCTTTGGAACCTTTTATTTTTTTTAAAGCCTACATTAAGGTACAGTTGGCAACAAAGAGGCATTTCGAACAAAAAAACAAAATATGAAACTTATCCTTTTGAACATGTCAGAACGTCCCATTTCCACACTTTCTAACCTTTCTTTTCTTTTCTTTTCTTTAAAAAAAAAAAAAAATCAAGCCGGGAAATTTGCCACATCTGACCCTCTCCCCACAAACAATTTCAGTTCTGACAAATTGGCATTTTTCAGTAAAAAAATGTTCATACAAAAATTCTACACTAACTCTAGTTTAGATCCCACCGCTAACACTCATTTATAGCTTGGCCATCAACAAGTCAATGAGGCCAACATTTTCCAAAGTGGCCTCTAATCTTGGTTGCCTGTGTTAAGAGGTTTTAAGGGCAGGTTGCCCACAGGGCTCCGGATGTGGGGTCTGAGTATCCCAGCACACCAGGGATCTGGGGGATGTGCGGCGCCGTTGACAATCCGGCCCTTGTTTAGGTGCCCGAATAGGAGTGGCAGATGAACTCTGTTCATACCAGGCCCTGGCTGTCTCAAATCCAGCACCCAAAGCAGTGGCCACGTTTGAGAATTAGTGGCCTGAGCGTCTCTGTGCCTCAGTTTACCCACCTGTAAAATGGGGACGAAGATACCTTTATAAAGTGCTTTGAGATTTCCGTCCTTCAGTGCAGTGTGGTGTCTGCCAGTCATAGAATCTTAGAAGATTCGGGTTGGAAGAGACCTCAGGAGGTCGTCTAGTCCAACCCCCTGCTCAAGGCAGGACCAACCCCAACTAAATCATCCCAGCCAGGGCTTTGTCAAGCCGGGCCTTAAAAACCTCTAAAGATGGAGATTCCACCATCTCCCTAGGTAACCCATTCCAGTGCTTCACCACCCTCCTAGTGAAAAAGTTTTCCTAATATCCAACCTAAACCTCCCCCACTGCAACTTGAGACCATTACTCCTTGTTCTGTCATCTGCCACCACTGAGAACAGCTGAGCTCCATCCTCTTTGGAACCCCCCTTCAGGTAGTTGAAGGCTGCTATCAAATCCCCCCTCACTCTTCTCTTCTGGAGACTAAACAATCCCAGTTCCCTCAGCCTCTCCTCATAAGTCATGTGCTCCAGCCTCCTGATCATTTTCGTTGCCCTCCGCTGGACTCTCTCCAATTTGTCCTTCTGTAGTGTGGGGCCCAAAACTGGACGCAATACTCCAGATGTGGCCTCACCAGTGCCAAATAGAGGGGAATAATCACTTCCCTCGATCTGCTGGCAATGCTCCTACTAATACAGCCCAATATGCTGTTGGCCTTCTTGGCAACAAGGGCACACTGCTGACTCATATCCAGCTTCTCATGCACTGTAATCCCCAGGTCCTTTTCTGCAGAACTGCTGCTTAGTCAGTCGGTCCCCAGCCTGTAGCAGTGCATGGGATTCTTCCGTCCTACGTGCAGGACTCTGCACTTGTCCTTGTTGAACCTCATCAGATTTCTTTTGGCCCAATCCTCTAATCTGTCTAGTCACTCTGGACCCTATCCCTACCCTCCAGCGTATCTACCTCTCCCCCCAGCTTACTGTCAGCAGCCAGTGCCCTGTGGCTCGACAGCACCACCCAGAGGGTCCGTTGGACCACAAGGAGCAGTGGGCTGGTTTGTTCTGGGCACAGTTAGGAGAAAGGGGAAGGTGCTGCTTCCACGGAGCGCTGCATGAAGGCTGCACGGGGAAGGGTGACTTTCCCGGCTGGCTGCTGCAGAAGGGCGCAGGGCAGGGGAGGGCTGGGTGTCTCCAGCCTTCAAGTCCATGGGCGCTACCTAACTCTGCCTGTGAGTTACTACTCCCGGCCGGTGCGGCGCCCCCGCATGGCCGACTCAGGGCAGGGCAGACAACACAGGGCGAAAGCCCCAGTGTCCAGCCAATCACTCCTTCCTCAGTTAGGCAGAATCTGTGGTTCCCCGCAAGCAGGGAACAGCGGCTTCTGGACTCCAGCTCTTCCCTGGGCCTAACCGAGGCCCCAATCTTACCCCATCCCTGGCCAAGGCAGGGGTGTGTGCAAGTGACAGGCCATGTTCCCCAGGTGGGAGAGATCTGAGCTAAGATAGCAAGAGGCATTGAGTTGGCCATAGGGGGCAAAACCAAACTCCCCAGCTGCCCCAGAAGCCCTGCATCCAAGCCCCCAAACTCCAATCAGAACTGGGATCACAGCCCGGCACCCCGTGAATAACTCGGAACTGCCACGTCCCCTCTGCTTCAGCCTCGAACCACCAACCCCGCCCCGTTCCTGCGCCGTGCTCTGCATCGTCCCAAGATCCCGGCTCGCTGGGTCCAAGACCCTGTGCCAGGCGGGGCATCAAACTGCATTGGAAATGCCCCGCCCCTGAAGAGAGCCACCATAGGAAGCCATTAGCACCAAACACACAACCCCCCGAGGTGCACAGATCCTGCAAGGAGCTGGGCTCCGTACTCGGCAGGTGCCTGCAGGTGGCACCTTATCTCCTAACTATTGACCTATATACATGCCTAGAGCACTCCTGGGACATCACAGGGAGCGCCAGCCCCTGCCCCTTTGCAGCCAGAATACTGCGGGGGGGAAAGAGACCCCCTGCTGGTCAGGAGGAGGTATTGCAGAGCACAAGGCGAGGTATTGCAGAGCACACACCCTACTGCCGGCCGCAGCCTTACCTTAGTTTCCAGGGTCCGTGGGGCAGCTGTGCACGGCTGGGGCTGGCCAGGCACTTGGGTAACTCTGGGGGTCCGGCAAGGCTGGGAGGAGACACAATTCAAAGGGGAGGGAGGTGAGATACAAGGTCAGACAGGCAGCACAGTGGGGGTATTGAGGCCCGATGTTCAGTCGGCTGCATGGGGAGGGCACTGAGCCAGGAGCATGGCACTGCCAGGGGCTCGGTGCCCCAACCCTGCCGCCTGCCCCACAGCCCAGGTAGCTCATTGGTCCCCAAGGTAATTAACCACTAACGATCCGAAGAATTCTAGCGAGAGACAGACAGGCCTGGCTAGGCCAAATGATGGGGGAGCAGCATCTGCCCGACAGCATCTGGGCATCACAGGGCAGCGCTACTCTGCTTTGGCACTGGGCGAGATGCCCGCTGGGCCCGGGTCCCCCGGATCAGGTGCCACCGTTCAGAGAGGGCAAGGCTGGGAGCTTGTGGTTGACACGCGTGCCCCAGGCATGCACATGCATGTGCACATGCACCCCCCACACACACAAGCAACCACCAAATACACAGACCGAGGAAGCAAAGTAGAGGTTAGCCACCCCCTCGTCTGCAGTCGGGGGACAGCCTGATCCAGAGGGGAGCTCTCAACTTCCCCGAAGCCCCAGAGCTAAACCTGGGAACTGGGTATGGGCTGATGGGTCAGAGCATGGGGCTGGGCGTGGCGAGGGGCACGCACAGGGTGTGCATCATTCATGGGCACCCCTGGGAGCCACCCCCTCCTTGCCCCACAGGCTGGGCACACCCACCCTCATCTGCCACCCTTTCACCTGGTGCCGGCTGTCCCCTCAGCACTGTCCCCCGGCATGTGCCCCTGTTCCCAGTGGGGACACAGCCCCGGGACGGAGCTCCCGCCAGACGCTCCCTGGGAGGCGTTATTTTAAGCCAGATGGTGACTCCGAGGGAAGCAAAGTCAGCGGCGCGACAGAAATAGCCCTTCAAGGGAGCCCGGCATCAGTGGATATAGATCCCTGTGGCGGGCGGGGCAGGGGGTCTCCAGACAGACAGCCTCGGTGGGGAGGGGCAGGGACCAGACCCTTGTGCTTCAAGCCCTGCAGTCCAGCTGCAGATGTGCTGCTGAGCAAGGTTATAAATATCTCCCCCGTCAGACCCACCCACCTGCTCTCCCTCCAGCAGGTGGCGATAGCCAGAGGGGCTTCCCCAGGTGGCACAGGTGCTGCGGGCGCTGACAAGGAGCTGGGGGGGAGGGGCAGATTGCCCCATCATGCCCCCGCCTACCCCGAATGGATGGAGGGCTAAGGGCAGGTCTGGGTGGGGAGATGCATAGGGAAAGAACAGGGGAGGGGTGGACGGAGGGACAGATAGGCAGGCAGGGTGAAGAGGGACAGGCACACAGCACACATGGGGATATTGGGGGCAGTCGCAGCCGCGGGAGGGGCGCCTGGCTGCAGATGAAGCCCCTTGGGACCCTCCCTGCCTCCGGGTGCCATTGAATTCTCAGCTGCCGCCCGCCCGCGCCCAGAACAGGAACCCCAACGACCAGTGCCACGAGTCGGATGCGGAGCCACGAGCTACTTCCCCGGCCAAGATTCCAGCCGAGGCTCCCTGTGGGCCGCGGCGTGCTACTCCGGCCTTCTAGGCAGGCAAGAGCGTGACCCAAAACCTGAGCCGCCCGCGCGCCCCGGGCCTGCCCCCAGCTGCTCAGACCAAGGCCGCGGGGTGTTACCAGGCCAGCTGCAGAGAGGCCTTGAGCAGCAGAGCGATTCATTTCATCCCGTCCCGAGCCCCTGGCCACACGGCCCTAAGGAGGCGCATTATCCGGGCCGGGGATCAGCCGACCGGCATGGGACAGCATCTCATGCGCGAGGCAATTTCGGGATGAATGGGGAGATTCAGTGCAAAGTCAGAGAGGCCTTTTGTTTCCCTGATTGAAGGCTGCCCGGGTGTCACAGGAGCGGTCCCGCTTCATTTGCACGGCACAGAGAAACTCCACGAAGCCAGGCGGGCCGCGGCGCTGGGGGCCTGAGGCAGACACGCCAAGGCTTCCTGGTTAAAAGCCAACAGCTGGATCCGGATTACGCCCGCTCTGGGGAGGTTAGGAACAGCTTCCCGGCGGGTCAGAGAGCACGCTGGCTCAGCAGCCGTGTGCATGTGCCCACGGGCAGCACCAGCCGGGGGGTAGTGCCAGCTGTGAGGCAGGCAAGCTTCCCCGGGGCAGCCCTGCTGCAACGCTTTGGTCCTACCCTGCAGCACATGCCGCAGTTCCTGTCTCAGGACCCCGATCAAACTGTCAGTGTCCCTCCGTCCCAACCCCTCCCCCCAACCTATCCCAGCCTGCCAGATCCCGTTTCTCCCAGCCTGCACCAAAGGGCTGGCTCTTGGGCAGTGCCCGCGGGGCACAGGGCTGGGCGGGGACTCACGGGGCGCTCAGCTGCTCCCCGGCAGCGCTAAGGACGTTCTCCAGCCATGGAGGAGGCGCAGTTGAAGCTTTGCAACCACAGCCTTTTTTCCAGTCCATTTCCCTCGCTCCGTCGCTCTGACATCTCAGTCCGGCCGCACGGCCGCGCCTGCCCCTGGGGACCAGGGATTCCCCCCCACCCGCTGCAAACACAAGATTGCCGGGCGCACTGGGCTGCGTTGGAGGGAAACGAAAGCAGATCGGATCCATGAAGGAAACGCGGCATTTTAACTGGGCTCAGTGGAGAGGAAATGAAATGCATGGGGGGGGGTCCCTAATAGAGCGGGAGGAGGGTATAATGGGGGTGTAATCGCTTTCCACTCCGGCTCCCTCAGAAAGGTCTGATCGGCCTTGATTGCTAACACGTGTGGGAAATGCTGAGGAGGGAGCCGGCCTCCATGCAGAGCAGGGAACTGGTGGCCAATGGCCCGATGCCCGCGCCGGGCCCTGCCAGCTCCTGGGGAAGCAGCGGCTGCACGAGGATCCAGGACAGTGACTGTTGTTACATGTGGTACGGGAGCATCACATCAGAACAGGGTCCCCGTTGTGCCGGGCGCTGCGCAGACCCCGGGCGAGAGCAGGGTCCCCGTTGTGCCGGGCGCTGCGCAGACCCCGGGCGAGAGCGAGGGCCCCGTTGTGCCGGGCGCTGCGCAGACCCCGGGCGAGAGCGGGGGCCCCGTTGTGCCAGGCCAAGTGAGATCAGGCCCCCATTATGCTGGGCACTGAGCTGATCTGAACTAAGGGAGAATCCGTGCCACAAAGAGCTTGGAGACCTGTCCCCTACCCGTTATCTGCTCTACTCACACTGAGCTCTCTGGGCCCAGGACTCTCTCACTCTGCATCTGTGCAGCCCCCCAGCACAACGGGGCCCTGATCTCGGCCGGTGCTACCACAATCTCCCAAACAACAGTCAGACGGTGCAATGGGACGGCGCTGCAGTGAAACGTGGCAAGGGGGACGGGGGACTCCAGAGGTACAGAGCACGGTGGGGAAACTGACAAAGCCCGAGCTAGGGGACCATACGGGCTTTAGCTTGGAACCACCGGGCAGAATCACCCAGGGGCTGGAGAAACCGAGGCCTCACTCGTGAGCTACGTTCTGCACAGGAGCATCAAGAGTTGAAGTTGCCTGGGGGAGCGAAGGATGTCCAGGGCTCAGCGACCCAGCTAAGCTGCCTCCCCCCTTCATGTTCTTCCCAGCTCCCTCGGCTGATCTCGGCAGAGGGTAATTGCCCCCCACAGAGCTTGCTGTGTGGAGCGTGAGCACCAAGACCAGCCCCTGGGACATCCCTGGGAGCTGGCCAGCCCACGGCCAGGGAGCGTGGGGCAGATCTCCATCCAGCCTGGGGAGCAGCTGCTGCAGTGAGATCCAGGCATTGACAGTTGATATGTGTATTACGGTCATGCTGGCCAAGAGCAGGGCCCCATTGTGCCAGGCGCTGCACAGACCCTGACTGAGAGCAGGGCCCCGCTGTGCGAGGCACTGAACAGACCCCGGGCAAGAGCAGGTTCCCCCCTTCCCCCCAATACCAGGCTACTTGTTCTCATTGACAACTGAGCCAGCAGCCACCAGTGCAATGAGTGGGGTGTTCTTAGGGGCTCACTCTCTGCGTTTTAATGGGAGGAAATACAAGAACTTCCAGACTGGATCAGACCAGGGTCCCCACCCCTTTATCCTGCCTCCCACAGTGACCTCAGTCACACAGCAGGGCAGAGCAGAGCCAGAAATAGAACCCAGGAGTCCTGACCTCCAGCCCAATGCTGGGAATGAAGCTCGGGGAGGGGAGTGGGGTCTAGTGGTTAAAGCAGGGGGCTGGGAGCCAGGACTCCGGGGTTCTGTTCCCAGCTCTGGGAGGGGAGTGGGGTCTAGTGGTCTCAGTGGAAGGGGAACCAGGAGTCCTGACTCCTGTCAAATACCCAGTGGTTGATTCCTGTGGTGTGACAAGAGGAAACCGCAGCAGCCCTTGTCCTGGTCTGGCTCCCCAGCCAAAGCCAACAGGCTGCCTCTAAGAAGGAGAACTGGCCCCGTTAACTCTTTGGAGCCTGGTGTTTCCCAGCACGGGGTTGGGGGCGTCGATACAAGTGCAGCCTGGCCGGGGAGACCCAACAGGGGGCAGTGCTGAGACAATGCCTTTGTGTGGTACTGGGGCCAGGTGGGGAATAGCGCCCACTGCTGCCCCAGCAGGGGGCGCTCTTCTCTGAGCCAGTGCAGTGCCCTAGCAGGGGGTGCGGAGCTGCAGGGGAAAGGGGGGTTCAGTAGGACGTGCTCCTGCCTTTGAGCATTGCTGAGCCAGGACACCTGGGTTCTCTTCCCAGCTCTAGGAGGGGAGAGGGCCCTAGTGGTTAAAGCAGGGTGGGAGGTGGGAGCCTGGAGTCCTGGGTTGGGATCCCAGCTTTGGGAGGGGAGAGGGGCCTAGTGGTTAAAGCAGGGAGGAGCTGGAGAGTCAGGACTCCTGGGTTCCTCAAAGGAGCATGGTCTCGTGGCCATGGGAGTCAGGACTCCTGAGTTCAAAGACAGTAAGTTCTGGGCACATCACAGATTTTAGTTAAAGGAGAACTCCGGAGCTGCTGTGCCGTGCCCTCCTCCAGAGACCCCGGGCGCTATTCCCCACCCTATGCATCTCAGACCCACTCCTGTCTTCTCCCACTGGTGAGCGCCCCCCAACTCAGACCCCTGCCCACCCTCACCCCAGCGTGCCTAGAGCCTGGAGCAGCGCGGAGGAGGCAGGGGGGAGTTAAGCATGCGCTGTTAGCAGTCCATGCAATTGTATCAACTGGATCATTAACGAGGTCAGGGCTCCTAAAGGCACCTTTATTATTTGAAATGTAAATAATTAAATTAAAGACAATAAATCACTATTAATGCCAAGGGGCAGGGCAGGGACTGGTGTGAGTGGGATGGGGGAGGGGAGTGCATCGGATTGCATCATTAAGTGACCCTACAATAACAAATCAGAGAGAGCTCCACAGTGTCTGTGAAGGACTCTACAATAGCATCCATGAGAGACCCTACAATAACAGGCTTTATGAGAGACCCTACAAGGTGCTTTACAAACAATGGCTTATTGTGAAGTGGGCCCTGTCAGACCCATGTTACAGGTGGGGAAACTGAGGCATGGTGGGGCCAAGTAATTTGCTTCAGGACACGTGGCAGGGAATTGATCCCAGGCATCCCGACTCTCAGCCCACTGCTTTAATCACTAGTCCACGCTGCCCAATGACCTCCGGCCTCAAAGGGTTAACGAGGGCAGAGCTGGCTGGCTGGCAGCCCCATTTCCCTAATGGGAACATCGTGTGTCACCCCGCCCCTGACAAAACGCCAGGCTGCCCTGGCCAATGCCCATTCTGCACCAAACCACAGCTGCCTGTAGCAGGCTGTGAATGGCCGACACCGACGCAAGATTCACACAGCTCAAGGCTGGCGAGGCCACCACCCTGGAGGAGGAAACCATCTTGGAGGGGTTGCTCCACAGCAGAGAAGGGCTTGTGTGTGCATGCACATCTGTGTGTGCATGTGTGTTTGCACGTGTATATGCATGTGCACATGCATGACTGTGCATATACATCGGTGTGCATGCACATGCGTGCGCTCAGGTGCATGTATGTGCACAAGCGTGCATGTGTGTGCATGAGCGTGCATGTGGATGCCTATGCGTTTGTGCAGGTATGTGCATGAGCGTGCATATGGATGCCTGCACATGTGTGCAAGTATGTGCATGAGCATGCATGTGGATGCTTGCATGTGTGTGCAGGTATGTACAAGAGTGTGCATGAGTGTGCATATGGACGCATGCACGCGTGCATGCACAGATATGCATGTGCATGTTTGTGCGTGCAGGTGTTTGTGCATGCACGTCTCTCTGTGTGTGTCTTTGTGCAGGGATGCGTGTGCACATGAGGGCGTGGGTGGCAGGTGGCACTGGGAAGCCATCGCTGAGGAGAATGAAGTCATGTCTTCTAAGGAGGCAAAGTAACAGCCCCGGTGTGAATTCCAGCGTAGGCAGGGAGCCATTTTAAGGGCTGCCAACTTTCTTCTTAATTATTAAAGAGCCCACAATGTATCACAGCTAACTACTGTTGGCGCGGGGAGAGTAAACAACCGGGTAAGTTATGGCTTGCCTCGGGCATGGAACGACGCCGGCCTGTGGCCTGCACCGTGGCCCAGACCTCACCGGCACGATGCTCGTCAAAGCCTGACCAGAGGCGCTGAGCTGCACTGATTCCCGTGGTGCACGCCCTCGCACGCACACACACAGAGCACCCATCTCTACGTGTGAGCTCTGAGGTGCATGTTTACCTGCAAGCTCATGAACTGCCCCTCCACCCCGAATCCTGTCCCCTGAACTCGGCTCAGCGGGTCCAATGCTCTGTCGCCCAGTAGTCAGCCAGTCGCCCAGTGGTCAGCCAGTCGTTTGCATCAGGGCAAAGAGAGTCCTCCCCACCCCCCCACTTTGCACTGGTGCAGGCAACTGCCCGGCGGCCAGGCCATGGTGCATCGGGCCCCCTGCATTCGTTATTTGTATTCCAGTAATGCCCAGAATCCCCACGGAGATGGGACCCCGCCGGGTCTCTGGGCCCCGAGCTCAGAGACACTCCCAGGCGCTTTAAGCACGTGTAGCCCCATTGATTTAACGGGCACGGCGCAGAGCCAGATCGTTAGCTGGCGCAAGCTAGTGTAGCTCCATTGACATCACTGATTTACACCACGGGGGATCTGACCCCATTGGCTCCAATAGAGCGAGGCCCAATTACACCTGCTGGGAATCCGGGCCATGCTCCGTGGGGCTGAGCTGTGTAATGACAGAGGGGTTTCCCAGGTGGGAGGATGCACCCCACCGGAGGGATGCACAGGGGGGTGTCCCTGGGGCGGTCCCCTCCCCTGGGCCTAACTGGCTGGAGCCCTGATCCCCCCTGAACCCCTCTTGAAACTGACCAGCTGCTTTCCCTCTCCTTTTTGAGGAATTCAAGCATCCCCCCAGAGGGGCAGTGACCAGCTCTAGGCAGCCCCGGACTGGCTCCTCGCCCACCCCAGCCCAGAGCCGCGCAGACGAAGAGCAGAAGCCACAGGCGAGCCCGAGCTTTCCAACCTCCTCTCGGCTGTAACTAGCGGGGGACAGAAATGGGCCTGACTCCCAGGAGAGCTCGGGGCGTGGGGGCCAAACGTGCAGAGCCCCCAGCGGGAGCCAGATCTTCAGAAGGGGCGTGCACAACTGTGCGTGTGCATTCACACGTGTGTGTGGACGTGCACGTATGCATTTGTGCACGCATGTGTGTGTGTGTGCACGACCGTGTATGCAGAGCAGCGTGCATCCAACGTGCAACGCTCTTGTGAAAATCCTGGCTGAAGCCTGGGAGTTTAGCGGGGGAGGGGGAATCAAAACGGGCAGAGCTGCGAGAGACAGGACTGGTCAGTGGGTGCGGCACCGGGCTGGCAGTCAGGACACCTGGATTTCATACCTAGCTCAAGGAGGGGAGTGGGGTCTGGTGGTTAGAGCCAGGGGGCTGGGAGTCAGGACTCCTGGGTTCTATTTCCCAGCTCTGGGAAGGGACTGGAGTATAGTGGTTAGAGCAGGGGATTTGGAGTCAGGACTAAGACCCCTCCCCACACACACACACCCCCAATCATTCTCATATTTGGGGGTGAGTTTTGTGAATTTAACACCGTTTTCGGGGACGGGGAGGGGCTGAAGACTGAAATTCTCTGACGCTCTCCAGGGCAGGACCAGTCTGGATCCTAACAGTGGGCACTCCCTGTTACCCCGAATTTAAGGGGGGGATGTACCCGAGAATGTAATCAAGCTAATTGCAACCATATTGTGTGCATTCAGCCATCACAAATGAATCCAATAAAACGCCACATAGTAGAGGGTTAATTGGAAAGCAGGCTTTTAGAGGCAAGGTCAAAACGAATTGGCAGTTTCCGCTAATTAGAATGGAAAGCGGGGAAACAAGTGAACAAATCAAACCAGAAAAAAATTAAGTAAATAAAAAACCTTAAGTCTGGGCACCTTCAATATTAAAAAATTATTACACATTTTAAAACATAATAATTTTCTAGGGGTTATTGTAACCTGTGTGTTTTATAAAAAATAGTGATAAAAAACCTAGCTAATATAGTGGACTTCAAAGCCGTCCTCTGAAGCCATCTCGAGAAACGTTTTTCCTAACACCGTTTTTCCCCAGTGGGTGAGCAACTGGCCACTGCGTACCCAGTGTTAACTACCCACCACCATTCCGGATTTAAGGTAAACCGATTGCTTCTGCCTGTGCGTGCTTAAATCTAATAAACTGCAGCTTACTCGCATGAATCTTTTATCAGACGGAATTGCTGTGTTCCCATCGATTGATTTCCTGACACTGCCTGGAGTGAAACAGTGAAGTAGCCCCTCCTGTGGGTTCCTAAAACCCTGGGTAACATGCCCCCATCCCGCAGCTATTACTTTCGCCTCCTGCTCGCCTTTCCTCCCGGCCCTGGTGCCCTGGGCCTCTGGCACCTCCCGGCTGGGTCCCCCTAAATCATGACTGTGCAGATCCTGGTACGGCACACAGCTGCCCACCTCCTCTGTGGCTCAGGCCACCACACACAGCCCATGCGCCAGTCCCACTCAGCATCCCTCGCCCATTCACAGAATATCAGGGTTGGAAGGGACCTCAGGAGGTCATCTATTCCGACCCCCTGCTCAAAGCAGGACCAATCCCCAGACAGATTTTTTTTGCCCCCGATCCCTAAATGGCCCCCTCAAGGATTGAACTCACAACCGTGGGTTTAGCAGGCCAATGCTCAAACCACTGAGCTATCCCTCCCCATTTGAGGCCCTGCTCCTAATTCTCCCAGCAGCAAACGGCTCAGCAACATCAGGGAGTGAATATCCATCTACACACGCCCGCGACAGCTGAGCGGCTCCGGGACAAGGCAGACCCCAGAGCCGGGACGCGGGGGACACAGCACCCCCAGATCTAGATCGAACTCCCCGAGGAGACCAGGCGGATCCAGAGTCTGACCAGTTTTAGGAGGCGTCACAGGACAAACGCTCCTTTTACTCCCAACCCTACCAATCCCTTCCCACCCCCCGAAAAACCTACCCTAAGCAGAGTTCTGGCCCCAGAAAGGGAGAAGCGCCAGAGACTCCATCAAGTCCATTAGGGGCTTTGCTATTGCTCCTGATTTTACGTGGAAGGTGCCGAGACACCACAGTGGTGGGCAGCAGGATAACACCCTAAGGAGTAGCTCGCTAGCTAGAATTACCCCACGTGGCTGCCAGCAGGGGAGGATTGGTCTTGGTCTTATGGTCCTGAGATCAGGACCTTCTTGCACCGGGCGCTGCCCAGACGCACAGTGAGGGACACCCCCTGCCCTTAAGAGCTAACAATCTAGACAGACGAGACGGGCTAAGGGGAAACTGAGGCAGAAAGAGGGGTCTTGATCTGCCCAAGCCAGGCCTAGAACCCAGGTGCCCTAATGCCCAGTGCCTTAGCTGGCGGCTCATCCAGCATTGCCGTTCAGGGCTCACCCATCAGGCGGCAGCAGTGCCCCCAACTGCCACATTGGTGCTTTAAACAACCACCTCCTCCAATGCCCCCCTTCCTGCAGATCCCGGAGCCTGACTCTAAAGCCCGACTCCGTTGGCATCCCCCAGCCGCTGAGAACCCACTGAAGGGAACTGGGAACAATTCCGTTACCACTTGGGTTCTTCCTGCTACAGCCAGCAGGGCCGTAAATGCCATATTGATTAATCCGTTCGCCCGCTTACTGATAAATAGCTTCTAATTTGTTGCCTCTGGGCACGGCAGCCAATGCAGATGAACCGTGGGTGACGGAGATTAATGGGTTGCTGGGTGGTAATTTGATTTCATCGGGGCTCTGAGTCACTCCGACTTTGGCAATTTAACCCCGTCGCCTGCGATTCCGCTAGCACCTGGGACAAGGCTGCTTCTCCACGGGCCGGGTGGCAAGTGGGTTTCCTCATTGCTAACTACCACAGGCTTTCGAGGGTTAAACCGCGCCGGGGAAATAAAATCCTTGCAGGCCAAGGAGGCAGTGTTGCCTAGTGGCTTGGGAGACAGCACAATTGGGCTCTCTTCCTACTGACCTTGGGTAAGCCCTTTCTCGCACCGTGCCTCAGTTTCCCCACTCACTCCTTGTCTATTTAGCCTGTGAGGCCCAGATCCTCAAAGGTATTCAGGTGCCTGACTCCCATAGGCATCTAGGCCTACACCCTTCGGGCCAGGGACCGCCTCCCACTCTGTGTCCGTGCAGCGCCCTGCGCAATCTCAGCTGGGTCATCTCGGCGCTACCATAATACACCTAATATTATCACCACCTGGGGATGATGCCAAAGGCCTTGTCTACGCACAGTGCTATTTTAGGGGGAGCCTCGCCGATTTGGCCCTGCGGACGCACGCGTGTCTCATGGGTCATCAGGGCAAAGTGGGGATTTTCCAGAATATTGTTCTGAAGCCCCTGCGTGCCTCAGTTTCCCCCACATTTTGCATTGCTACTCAGCGGGTGCAAAGGGGTTAACAGTGCTCTTGGAGCAGAGCTGGAGACAGGGGATGGGCGGAATAGCCTCTCTGTCCGGGGCAGACCAAAGGGGGCCAATAGAGAATCCGAAAAGGGCCAATGCTCAGAACATGCCCACAAGCAAACAGCAGCCCAGAGGAAGGCGATTTTCCCCAGGGAAGCTGAGCCGAGGGCCCCGCTCGAGAACAAAGGGAGCAAGGTGCCAGGTGGCGAAGTTAAATGGAGTCCGAGACCGTTTGGCAGGCTGATCGCATTGGCTTAGTCAGCATGGACCATGGCTTCACCTTTGCCTGTTTGCTGGCCTAAGGACTTTCAGATTCTGTAGCCAGGCGACTAATAAACTCTCCTCTGCTGGGAGAAGGCTGCCTGCTCTGGCTGCAGGTACCCACCGAGAGCACTGCGCCCTGCCGGGGTCTGCCTGGGCTGGATTCACTGCAGGGAGCCGTGGAGAGAGACCGGGATCGCTGGTGCCCAATGGGCCAGGCTCAGCGTCTTGAAAGCCCCGGGCCTGCCCCTGTGGAACTGAGCGTCCTGGGGGCCCAGCCCACTAAAGGGTCATTCCCATGGACCAGCCCTGTGGATCCGCGCTCTAGAACTTCCCTGGAAAGGGTTAATGGGAGCGGTGCCCAGTGTCCCCCTGGGGCTGTTTGCATTCTGCTGTGTCCGTCGATTGCATTTTGCAGGCGATAGATTTCATTGAACATCTTAATTATTAAATGCGGCGCACCTGCTGTTCCGCTGCAGCGCCAGCCACCCCCTGCCCCACACCGGCGCAGCCAGCCGCCCGGAAACCCAGCCCCGTGCGCTCCGTCCCGGGAGAGAAATCAAACCCCACTGAACGGCCTCGGTTCTCACTGAGCCGCCTGCCTCACCCCGGGGGCGGCTCCCTGCTCCCTCCACTTGTTCGAAAGGTGAGCTGGGGCAGCCGCTAAGATGTTCCTAATGCAGTCCCCCGGGGAGGGGGAAATCGGAGCTGGCTCAGCTGAGGGAAGGCAGGCCGGATCAGTGGGCAGAGATCAGGACTGGGAGTTGGGATTCTGTTCCCCAGCTCTGGCAAAGAGCGAGGTCTAGTGGTTAGGGCAGATAGCTGGGAGTCAGGACTCTTGGGTTCTGTTTCCCAGTGCTGGAAGGGAGTGAGGTGCAGTGGTTAGAGCCGGGGGGCGGGGCGTGGCTGGGAGTCAGAACTCTTGGGTTCTGTTTCCCAGTGCTGGAAGGGAGTGAGGTGCAGTGGTTAGAGCCGGGGGCGTGGCGTGGCTGGGAGTCAGGACTCTTGGGTTCTGTTTCCCAGTGCTGGAAGGGAGTGGGGTGCAGTGGTTAGAGCTGGGGGGCGCGTGGCTGGGAGTCAGGACTCCTGGGTTCTGTTTCCCAGTGCTGGGAAGGGAGTGGGGTGCAGTGGTTAGAGCCAGGGGCATGGCTGGGAGTCAGGACTCCTGGGTTCTATCCCTGGGAGGAGAGTGGGGTGGTGATTAGAACCAGAGTGGAGGGGGGCAGGCCGTAAGCCAGGACGTGCAGCGAGGCGCTCACACACTATATGGATGGACACAGACAGCTGCCTGGGACAGTTTGGCTAGTGACCTCCCTTGGAGCAGGAGCGGGAGCAGGCTTGTGTGAAATGGGCCGGGAGGAGGAGGCAGGGTAGTGGGCCTGGCACTCTCATACAGAGTCATTCTTTCATGGCCCTTGTTAGGGGTGACTAAGCCAGCCATAATCACCCCCCATGCGCTGCCAGGCAGCCATCTCTGTGCCTGAGCCTCTCGACCCAGCCTAAGAGCGGGCCGGGAACTGCTCTTGGAGCAATAGGTGCTTTATTCCAGCACAGCCTGGTTTAACGGGGGTTTGAAAGTCTTCCCCGAGGGCATTAAGCCACAGCAGGTGGAGCAAGGGAAGGCTGCAGCAGAGCTAATGGGGCAGAAGGGAGCAGCTGCTAGAACAAACCCAGAGCTTCACCACTATCCGACCCACGGGGCTAGATTTCAGCTCCTCCTGTCACCTGAGCCAAAGGAGAATCTCCACAGGCTGTTAGCAGTCCAGGGCTTATGACACACAGTTGAGCAGTTCTGATTCCAGCCACCAGGCAGCAGCGGTGATGCGCAGGCTCTAGAAAGATTGACACAGTATTCGAGAAGGCAATTCTAGCGGCCAAGCGGTGAGCAGATTATAGACTGCTCTCTTCATCCTGACGGAGCCCAGAATGCTAACTTATAAGGATCACCTCCCCTGCCACAGAGGCGCAGCCCCTCTGGGGTGCAGCACAGCAGGTGGTTAACAGCTGCACAGCACTGCTGCAATGGGATTGCTTATCCAGCGCTGAAAGGTTGCGATCTCTGGGGTGGGGCACAGCAGCACGTTAAGAGCTGCCTGGTAAGAGTGCATAGGGATGGCTTGCCCAGGGCTGAAATGCAGCCACCTCTGGGGTGGAGCGCGTCAGTGGTTTAGCAACCACCCAGCAATGAGGCACAACCTTTTAGGGCACACTGGAAGATGAAGGCCAACCAACGCTGGATCGGGCTAGGAAATTAGCCCTTCGCACCTAGAACCCAGTCACGCCCAGCAAGTGGGATGAGTTTCTGGGATTTCAACCCAGTTTCTGGAGGGAATCATCCCAGCGGCTGTCAGGTACCATCAGCTCCCCTGCTCAGCCTCTGCCCCGGCTCTGATGAGGGAAGGGAGAGACCTGAGAGTGTCTGTGACAATATCAGGAAGCAAGTAACCCTGCGAGACATCCTGATTCTGGCCGCGCCGGGGCTCCTCTGACCCATTGCCTCAGCCTGTCCCCATAACCCTTCACCCCAGGGAGAGGAGCAGAGGGGTGGACGGAGCAGACGGCCTGCCTGCCCGCTCGGGGGCGAGTAGCAGACCCCAGACGCCCCCACAGCTCCGGCCTAGGGCTCTGCAACTCTTGTGAGCCGGCTGCTGCCTGCTTGGAGCCTGTGGTTTGTTACAAGGGCAAATGCCCCTCCCCACACTCCACTGCCCCTGCCCAGCCCCCAGGGAGGCTGGCGTGGGGAGGGGGGGGATTTCAGGCAGCTCTTCTGTTCGCACAGTCACTGGATTGAAGGCACGGGGGCACCTGGCAGCTGCTCTCCTGCCTAATTAAAGTGAGCAGTGAGCACGAGGTAATCGCTGGCAGGAGACAGAGCCAAAACTAATGACACCATGGCCTAAACAATGGGCTCGGGCCGGGCCGCTCACGGTGCCAAAGCACTGGTCTCCCCAGGCCGTCGGCCGAGTGCCCACAAAGGAGGGGGCACAAATCAATCGCTCTTAATCCCCCCCCAGCACTCCCAATCTCTCCCAGCTAGAAATGGGGCACAACCCCCACCGTTAGAATTCTTATCAGGATTAGAGGTTCTAACCGAGATCGGGGCCCCGACGTGCCAGGTGCTGCATGGACACAGAGTGACCGAGACCGGGGCCCCGACGTGCCAGGTGCTGCATGGACACAGAGTGACCAAGATCAGGGCCCCGACATGCCGGGTGCTGCCCAGACACAGAGTGACCGAGATCAGGGCCCCAACATGCCCTGAAGAGCTCCCGGTCTCTACAGACACAGGAAGTGTCCTTGTCCCACAGGTGGGGCCCAGAGAGATTGAGCGACTCCTTCAAGGCCACAATTAGAGACAGCAGCAGATGCTGAAAAAGGCCCCAGATCTGGCCACAAGCCCTTTGTCTGGGCACTGCCCCAAAGCATCAAGTGGCAGTGACCGCGCAGGCCCAGGGCCTCGGAGCAGAGGAGCATGTCAGGGCACCATCACCACCATGGCTGGGACCTCCCTCCCTGCCATCTCCCATCAGCCACAGACAAAGCCTGAGTCCCTCCTCCCCTCCCCCCGCCCCGGCCACTCACCCCAGTGCAAAGCAGGAAACACCAGCAGAGCAGAGCAGCAGGGCCATCCTCTGTGGGGACAAGCGAGGGTCAGCAGGGGCGCTGGAGCCTCAGGGTCCAGACCCTGAGTCTCCTCCATGCAGGATCCGGGAGGGTGTGGGGTGGGAAAGGAGAGACCTTCCCCCGTCCCCCATCCGGCTCCTCGATCCATCCGTCCCTGTGCCCCAGCTCTTGGCAAAACCAAGTACCAGGTTTGTTACAATTGCCCTTTCGCCACCCCTTGTCCTCTCTAGTGTTGCAAGCAGGACTTCTGGGTTCTACCCCCAGCTCTGGGAAAGGAGTGGGATCTAGTGGTTAGAGGGGGGGGGGACGGGGAGTCAGGACTCCTGGGTTCTAGTCCCAGCTCCAGGGGAGGAGTGGGGTCTAGTGGTTAAAGCAGATGAACCTGACCATCAGGACTCCTGGGTTCTCCTCTCTATGATTTCCTGTGTGACCAGGAAAAGTCCTTTCCCCTCTGTAAACGCAGCCAACCCTGCCCGCCGTGGCTGTTTCGCTGCCCCCGGCTCGCAAGGTGCCAGATAAGCCAAGCCCAGCCGATACCCGCAGGACGGGACGCAGTGCTCAAGGCCATGCTGGCACGACTCCACTGTGCCCGTCGTCAGCTTGGCCCGCTCGCTCGGGTCCCACACACAGCCCAAAGGGCAGCCAACGCCAACCGCGTGGCTTTCACAACAGGATCTGATCGCACTGGGTACGTTGTCACTGCAGTAACAAACCCGCGGTGCCCATCTCAGGGTTACGAGACCCTGGGCTATGAGAACCTCCCCCTTTGCGGGGTCTCGGAGCCTGGGCTCCAGCCTGAGCCCAAACGTCTCCTCTGCGAGCCTGAGTCAATAGACCCAGGCTCGGAGGTTTTTTGTTGCAGTGTAGCCATAGCCACAGAGACGGGGCCTACATGGAACCACCACAGCCCTGCCCGGGGCTGGACCGGGACAACGACCGGAGTGTCCGACCGTAGGGAAACACTAGGCAACCGCCATCCAAATTAGTGCCCTTCGGTTCGATCACCCCGACTCCTCCGGAACCCCCCGCAGGCACCCAAGCTCCCCAGGTGCCTCGGGTGTAGCCTAGGGTTGAGTAGAAATTAGCCTAACTCGAGCAGTGTGGGAAATTGTGGTCGGTAGTGTGAGAAAGTTAAAAATGCGCTTCAGACAAGGACAAGACCCGAGGGTAAACTGTGGCTCTGTTTTGGTTATAACTGGTCTCTGCAGGGCTTTTAACGAGTGTTTTTAAGAACTGTGAATGTTTTATTAAACCGCTATCTATACTGATAGTATGGGAAGGAGACTGGTGCAGATGGACGAGCTGGGGGAAGGAATATTTTTTATTGGACCAATTTCTGTTGGTGAGAGAGACAAGCTTTCAAGCTAACACAGGCTCTTCTCCAGGGCTGGAAACGTGCTCAGAGCGTCCCAGCGAAATACAAGGTGGAACAGATGGTTTAGTGTAAGTAGCGAACACGTATTTCTGGACAAATGTACCATGAAACCAATGATACACCTGAGACACATGGATGATATTTTCCATGATATATATCACAACTTCAACAACCACCACCCATCCACACCAGCATCCACTTCCTGAACACCACAATCAGCTTCAGCAGTGGATAGGTTGACCACCTTTCGAATGGCTGGCAACTGGACCTCTGAGACCCCACCCCGTCCTGCCTCTGCCCCCAAGGCCTCGCCCCTGCTCCACCCCTTCCCCAGGCCCCATCCCATGCTCCGCCTCTACCCCAACAGCCCCGCCCCTGCACACCACGCCACCGTGAGCTGCACAAGCCATCTGGCCTGTGCCGCCTCCTTCCTTCCACTTAAGGTTGCCACAGATTTAAAAAAAAAAAAAAGAACGTCAGGGCTTGTCAAATGGCACCCACCACACAAGCCGAAACCCGGGCTGTCCGGGTGAAAACCAGACAGGTGGTAACCCTAGCAGCAGAACCATACAGTCACCTACATACAAGAAACCCAGGGATCCCCACACCTACCTTCATAGATCCCGTAACCACCCAAAACACAGCAAGAAATCTGTTATCTACAGCCAGGCCCTCAGATACCACAGAATATGCTCCAAGGAGAAAGTCCGGGATACACGCCTTAACACACTCAAAACCACCTTCTCCAAACAAGGACCCGGCACCAGGGAAGTAGATCTCACCATGGAACGGGACCATCCAAATACCCCGAGAGAACCTGCTTCTATACAGATATAAAACCCCCTCCGACCACACACCCCTAGTTGTCAACCACTACAACCCAACTCGACAGGGACCCCATCCTAAAAAAAAGAAAATCTTTCCTGAACCCCCTCTTCTGGCCTTCAGACAACCTCCCAAGCTCATCATCAGAAGCAAGTTCCCCACAGGCGAGGACGCACCAACCCAAAGTGGCACCAGACCCTGCCAGAACAACAGATGCAAAACCTGCAGACACAGCTCCACTGCTATGATGATCAACACCTCCCACAACACACCTGTCAAGATCCATGGGTCCTACGCAGGCCTAGCACAACATGTGGTGCACCTCAACCGGCGCCCTGAATGCCCCAATAACCACTATGGGGGTGACACTAGACAATCAACGATCAAAGACAGAAACACCCTGTGGATGAGCACTTTTCACAGAGCGATCGCTCTGTGTCTGACCTCTCAGTCCTCGTCCTCAAAGGAAACCAGCACGACCCCTTCAAAAGATGAGCCTGGGAGCTTAAATTCAGAGCTTTGCTAGGTGCTAAAAATCATGGACTGAACAGAGACGCTGGATTTACGGTTTATTACAACAGTCTGTGATCGGGGCGCCAGGGGGCCATGGCCCATCGCTTTTTACCAGCCGTAAGGGCAAGCAGTGGGGGGAGGGATGGAGGGGAGCGAGCGGGGACGGCGGGAAGAGACAGGGGCATCAGGAGGAAGCAACGGGGCAGGAGTGGGGCCTCAGGGGAAGGGGCAGCAGGGGGGCGAGGGCTTGGGGGGAAGGGGTGAGGACTCTGGGGGAAGGGGCAGCACGGGCATCAGGGCCCCAGTTTGGGCATCAGTGCCACCACACACAAACACACACTTTTAGGGAGCTTCTATCACCCTGGTCTGTGACCCACTAACAACCCCACCCAGCTGCTTTCCTCCCCCATTTCTTTTCCCCCTCTGACTGGAGGGGTGTTAAGGGGCCACTTTACCTCGAATGGCCCCTTGAAACACCATGTGTCCCACCTTGTATTTAGCTGTGACCCTCAGGGCATTTCCCAGCCCTGAAGGGGGAATCATAGAATACCAGGGTTGGAAGGGACCTCAGGAGGTCATCTAGTCCAAACCCCTGCTCAAAGCAGGACCAATCCCCAGACAGATTTTTGCCCCAGATCCCTAAGTAGCCCCCTCAAGGATTGAACTCACAACCGTGGGTTTAGCAGGCCAATGCTCAAGCCACTGAGCTATCCCTCAACTCTGGAGAAGCTCGAAAGCTCCATCTCTCTCACCAACAGAAGTTGGTCCATTACAATATATTCCCTCCTGCACTGTGTCTCTCTCACCCCCTTGGCCCCGCACGGCTACAACGCTGCAGATGCTACTTCAAATAACGTGTCCTGTAAAGCACCAATCAGGAGGGTGGCAGAAGCAGAAATGGGAACAGGGTACGGGGCAGTTTGATGTTAATTAGTGGGATGATGGCTTGTCACAGGAGTAGTTTTGTTAAAATAGAGGAGCGCCAATTAACATGCCCAGGGGCCATTAGGTTACCAGGTGTCCTTCACTCTGTTGTCAGCGGACTGAGCGCCCAGCGACACTGTCTCCTCGGCGGGTGTAAGAATAATTGTTAGTGTCAGTGGGATGCGAGCACAGTGGCAGTATTGTGGGAGCGGGAACCTCACGCCTGTTTGCTGACCTCCTCGCTCTTGTGTGGAATAACGATTGGTTTTCTCATTCAAAGTGTCGCCCGGCGTCCTCCACTAAATACATCTTCTGTAACCCACCGAGAGGCTCCAACCGGATACCCGCGCTTGGTTTTATTGCACCTTTATCTTTCAGGGCTTAATATTAATCGGGAACGTTTCGACATAAAGGGGCTGATCCTACAGCGCACCCCAGGATCTGATTGCCCCGGTGTCCAATCCCCCTGGAGCTTCAGGGCCTGATCTGTGCCGGTGCCCCCGGCACCTCCAGGACAATCCCCCCACAGTGAGCGTGACCCACGTCTGTTCTGCTTGGGCAGCATTTTGCACGGGCGTAAGCGATTCCACGAGGCAAAGTCCTGCAAAGGGGCCGGATCCCTGGCTGGTGTGAAGTAGCATTGCTCCCTCTGGCCCTGGTTTCTGAAGCCGGGCGCCCTCTCGCCACACTCCGCGATGGGATGGATTGTGGACGCAGCCCGGACGCTCCCACAATGGCTCAGTTCCCACCAGCGAAAGCCACCCCCGGCAGCACGTTCCGCTGGCCATTTCCCGGGGGGGGGGGGAGGGGACGCGGCAGGGGCTGGGAAAGCGTGAGATTGGGAAAGATTTCCCCCTTCTCCTGCCGTCAGCCCAGCTCTTCCCATGACTCTTAACACAAACATCCCGTCCCTGGCGTGATCGGAGTGTTACAATCATTCATTCCCCACCCCCGCCCCCACCCCTGGCTTTGCACGGGGAAGCTGGGAACTGGAAGCTGTTATTTTCGTCACGCACACTGGCTTGTTACGGTAGGCTTGCACATGTACCCCATTGTTGTGGCAGGGTTGCGTGCACTGTTGCGGATTGTGGGGGAGTTAGGGCCCTGCACCCCTCTTCCCGAGATTCACTGCGACTCTCAACCAGCCAGTAAAGCAGAAGGTTTATTTAAGGACAGGAACACAGTCTCAAGCAGAGCGTGTAGGTACGACCAGACCCCCTCAATTAGGTCCCTCTGGGAGGTTCAGGGAGCTTAGACCCCAGCTTGGGGTTCCCTGCGTTGCACCACCCAGCCCAAACCGAAACTAAACTCCCCGCCCCTCCCGCTGCTCCTCTCCTTTGTTCAGTCTCCCGGGCAGAAGGTGTTAATTCTCCCCACCCCCGTTCCTGGCTCAGGTTACAGCTCAGGTAGCTTCCTTCAAGGGAAGTCCCACATCCCCACTGCAATCCCCCTGCAACATTCCCAGGTCAAATCTGCCCTGCTCCCAGCTCCGTCACATNCTGCAATCCCCCTGCAACATTCCCAGGTCAAATCTGCCCTGCTCCCAGCTCCGTCACATGCACACACTGCGGTTTGTTATGGGAGGGTTGCACACATACCCAGCTGTTATGGTAGGGTTGTGCACAGTGATTTGTTATTGTACAGTCACACACATTCCATTCCCCTCCCCCCCCTTGTTATGGTAGAGTTGTGTACACACACAGCACTTTGTTAGTCTAGGGTTGCACACTCATCCAGTTATTATAGTAGGATTGCGCACACAATGGCTTGTTATTGTAGGGTCACGCATGTCCGCCATTGTTATGGTAGGTTGTGCACGCACAGCCGTTTGTTATTGGAGGGTTGCCCACATACCCAGCTGTGCACACAACAGGTTGTTAGGATAGGGTCACACACGTCCCCCACTGCGCACAGAGTGGTTTGTTATTGTAGGGTCACACACACACACCGGTTGTTATGGTAGGGCTACATACAGGCCAGTCTGCTATTTGCAGGGTTATGCCCATGCAAGCGGGTTACAGAAGCGAAACAGGTGCCAGGTTGTTATTGTAAAGGCAGCAGGTCCTTGTTATTTGAGGGTGTGTGCATGCCAGTTTGTTTACTGTAGGGTCGCACACTTGCGCGTTTGTTATGGTCCCCTTCTCTAGCCACTGGACCACAACTCTTTCCATACATAGGAACAGGGTCCAGGAGTCTTGATCGCCTCCCGTTCCCCACCAGCTCTAACCCTTAGACCCCACTCCCCTCCCAGAGCTGGCAACAAAAGGAGTTTTGATGACCCATCTCCCACTGATCTCAGGAGAAGGTTTGGGTGGGGAAAGGGGAAAGCAGGGGTGTGTCCTATCAAAAGAGCCAAGCAACCCTGCCATGGGGGCTGGGAATGGGTTCTCAGTCCCCACCCCCCCCGGAATCCTGGCCCCCACATCACACCCAAGCTGCTCACCCAGGACAAATATTTAAATGCACATTTGCTTATTTACATTTCCCGCAGCTTGGGGCTGGCTCCCCGAAAGCCAGGCACGCCCCCCCGCATCCATCTCCACGCCAACCCCAGAGCAGGGAGTGCAGACTGCCAGCGGGCGCTGCCAGGGCTTCCCCCTGCACCGCCCCTCTAGCTGTGGGAAGGGGTCAGAGACAGCTGGGCTCACAGCGCCTCCTGCTGGCGAGAGGATAAAGACAACTGCAGGAGACGCCGCAACCCCAGATGCATCGATGCAGGCTCCGGGGTTACTAATGTAACAGTCTCGAGCCCCCATGCAGGCCGCACTGGAGGTTAAAAAGCAGAGAGGGGGGGCAGCCAATGGCTGTTCCAGTGCCCCCTGCTGGTGGCGGGGTGCTGGGAACATCCCAGAGCCTGGGGGCAAGCCAAACAGGAAGTGTCTCCTACCGACAGTTCCCAGCCCCAGATGAAACTGGACCAGCTGCTGCTGCAAGGAGCTTGCTGGGCTTCGTAACACACGGGCCTCCAGGCTCAGCTCCTGGGCCTCTGTGGTGCGAAGGGGACCCCTCCCCTCTCGCGGGGATAGAGGGGGACACTGCGGGGCCAGGCTGGGAGTGGGCTGCAAGGGGAGATGGGGGCACACAGGCGTTCCGGGGACCCTGCAGGGCAGTGGGAGAATGGGAACACCTATAATTTCAAAGACCAGGCTGGGTGGGGGAGCAGAACGTATGGGGCAGACCCCACTCCCCAAGTCACTCTGCCCACAGCGTTCACCTCACTCCTGTCTTTCGCTGCCCGTGTGTGGGGGGGGGGGTCCTGGGCTGCTCCCCTAAATCCCTGCCTCTGCACAGGCACTGCCCCTCCCCTGCTGGCTCAGCACCTGCCCGGGGGCTCCTGCCCCACCCCTGGAATATGGACTCAGGATCTCCGTTAGCACCACCCAGTGAGCACAGCTGAACAAGACAGCAGCTGAGCAAGGCGGCACCAGGCCTGGGCTACCCACCTCCCAGGTTCAAGTGCTGACTCACCTAGAGCAGGGGCTGGGAACCAGGACTCCTGGGTTCTAACCCCCAGCTCTGGGAGGAGAGTAGGGTCCAGTGGCTAGGGGAAGGAGGTACTGGGAGCCAGGACTCCTGGGTTCTAATCCCCGGCTCTGGGAGGAGAGTGGGGTCCAGTGGCTAGGGAAGGGGGTACTGGGAGCCAGGACTCCTGGGTTCTAATCCCTGGCTCTGGGAGGAGAGTGGGGTCCAGTGAGTAGAGCATGGGGGCTAGGAGTAGAGCATGGGGGCTAGGACCAAACACACGGATCTGTCTCCCTTCCCTCCACACTTTCTTGGTCTCTTTTTGCCATTGTTCCTGATTGGGGGGTAGTTACCAGACACCCATTTGCCCCAGATGGCCACATTCAGGTCCCTCATGATGACCCCCTTCCCCCCACCGCCCTGGCCGCTCCTCTGTTCTGTTCCTACCCTATAAACGTGCACTAGGATTAACCGGCCCCATTACAATGCGAAATATTTGTATTCACTCCCAGTGCAAACCCCAGGGGGGAGGGGGAAATCAATGGGGTGAAGTTGCCCCCTACCCGTCTGCAGAGGCCGCTGCCCGAGAGCACATTTGTATTGCATCGAGCACTCTGCCATCTCCCCGAAAGGTCACCCTGCAAAGGCTGGAAGGGGGGAGCGTAACTAGTCCGGTGGCTCCGGACTAGAGAGCTTTATTTATACGCTGTTTGTTAAAGCCGAAGCGGCAACATTAGTAGAGAGCTTCCAGCCGCTGCAGCCAGTAATCAGGGCCAGGGGAAATAATCAATTCACTTATATTAATGGGGGGTTGTTTTTAAAGGCTTGTAAATATCAGAAATCGAGCAAAGCAGCGACTCGACAAGCAACAGAGAGTGGGGTGGCGGCCCATCAGAGGCAACTTTTGTTCTTCTAAAAGCTTAAACGTGCCAAGACAATTCTGCTCCTTTATTTTTTGCAAGCCAGGATCGCGCTGGTCATAACATCCCAGCCTGTAGGTGGCGCCCGAGTACAGCCGGGCAATAGTTCCGTGAGGTTGGGTCACGCTGCCCCCTGCATAACGTGCAGCCCCGACACCGCTGCAAAGCAAGTGTGTGGTGCATAGCAACTCTACCACGACAAAGCAGCACACACAGCCCCACGGCCCACGAGAGACCTTACAATAACAAACTGGCCTCATAGCCCCAGAGCCTACGAGCAACCCTACCATAACAAAACAGCATCGTAGCTCCACGAGTGACCCTACAATAACAAAGTGGCACCATAGCCCCAAGCCCACGCAGGTACCTTACCGTGTCGAGGCGGCATGCGCAGTGCTTGGCATTAAAGTTGCAGTGGTGCCAGTGACCGCACGTGGTGCGAAGCGCCAGAGCCACACAGCCCAAATGTTGCTCCATTTCCCCCTGCATTCGTAGGGGCCCTGCGTTCCTCTGCCCCCAGCTCAGGGATGTAATGGCAAAGAGCGGCTGCCCCAGCGCTCGTCATAGGTCTGGAGATGCTAAAACAGCCAAACACCAAGGACCTTTCTTCAGGCAAACCTCCCAGTGACAGGATTTGCCCCGAGCTCACCGAAGACCCTACAATAACGAACAACCAGCTGCAAGACAAGAGGCAGCAAAGCAGTGCATGCAGGCCAGCATTCCCCCGCCACCCTGCACTAACAAACCAGCGCCTCCAGCCTCAGGCTCAAACAATAACTCTCATTTGCCCCAGCCAGCATTTGCAAGAGGCCCTACAATAATAAAGCCAGCCACTAGAGAGACCCTGCAACAGTAAAGAAGGAGGCACAGCCCGGTGCCTCGGAGTCACCCAACAACTGTTACGGAGAGCTCCAGCGACTCAGTGCAGATCTCAATTGGAGGCTCTTTGGAGCAAGGACCATCTCTTTGTTCTGTGTGTGTACAGCACCTAGCGCCACGAGGTTCTGGTGCAGGACTGGGGCTCCTGTGAGCTACCATAATACTCCTAATAAATAATGTACAGCGTCTAGCACACTGGGATCTTGGTCCAGGACAGGAGCGCCTAGGCATTACCATAATACACCTAATAGCATTAAAAAGGAGAGTGTCCAGCACAGTGTGGTTGTGGTCCTGGTCCCAGACTGGGGTGCCTAGGAGCTACCATAATACACCTAATTTCAATACAAATGTACAGCGCCCAGCACAATAGGGTCCTGGTCCATGACTGGGGCTCCTAGATGCTACCATAATACAGCATAATAGTTATAAAACTGGTGTGTATGCAAAGCCGTCACAGGCGACCCTACAGAAACAAACCAGCACCGAGAGTCCCAGCGTTACCGGTGCCACTCTACGCTGAAATTCTCAAGCATGCGGCACAGCGGTCACATGCGACCCTACGATAACAAACCAGCACGTAAACAAAAGACGGAGAGGAGCGATCGTTTCAGTGTGCTCAGTTTCCAGCCCGAGGCACATTTGCTATAATTAACAGCCAAAGGGAAATATATTATATATATATATTAGAAATAAAAATAGACGATAGATCTCGTGCCAGGGCCCCAGGCGGAGGAACTAACCCATACTTTTCCAGAGGAACAAGAGAGAGCGTCTCTTGTGAATGGAAATCTCTGCTCGGCTCTTTCCATCCTTGAGCTGCAAGCGCAGCATGGGATTTGACCTCGCAATGGACACCCTGGGGGAGTAAAGGCCAGGCCCGGTCATTGACCAAAACTCTGTCACCTGGTGAACGTGGCAGGACAGTGGGTCGATCTCTCCCATGTCTCCTTGGGTTAGGAGCTGCAGTTATCAAGGGAGGCGGGGGGAGAGACAGACACCCCTACCTCCGCAGGGCAGCGAGGAACTGGGTTTGTGTGGCGTCCCAACACACCTCGCTGTCTTGTTAGCATGCTGGTAATCGGCCCTCATAAGAGACCCTACAATAACAAACCAGCATGCATGGCCCCGATGGCCCATGAGCAACCCTATCATAACAAACCAGCATACACAGAGAATTACCAGGTGGGATCACATTTGGATCCATCTGGCCCAGTACAGTGACCAGAATCAGCTGCATCAAAACAAGCTGCAAGAAACCCTGCAGCCATGGGATAGCCTGTCCCCAGGGAAAGGCCCCTTGTGGCGCACCCAAAAATAAGCACACCCTACAAAAACAAACCAGCACACGCAGCCCCAGCCTCACAGGGGCCCTACAATGATAGGGCAGCATACGGCCCCACCTGTACAAGGAGCAGTGTTTCATAAAATTGCTCACGGTACATACACAGGAGTTAGTTCCTTTCTCACTGATATGCAGCCACTTCTGGGGTGGAGCACCGCCACTGATTAACTCTTAAAACACCCACAGTGCTAACAGCTCTCAGGGGGCATTTTTCATCCTTCCATCCATCTTTAAATGCTTTACATGGGCGGGTAAGTATCATTATGTTCCTTTCACAGGTGGGGAAACTGAGGCATGGAGAAGGGAAATGACTTACCTGAGGTCACCAGGCTGGTCAAGACCAGGAACAGAACCCAGGAGTCCAGTGCCTCAGTTGCTACACTGCATCACCTCCCCCTCTCCTCCCCCAGATCTGTCCCGATGGTTCCTCGTTTGCCCGTTTGGGACAGGAAGTGAAGAAAAACGCCGTCTCTAATGGAAACCACAAAGGGGTGGAGGTGGGGGATTCGCACAGGAGAACTGAATTCCCTTTGCTGGAGCAGGAAGGGCTCAGAGCTTATGTCAAAGGCTCCTATATGCTAAGCCGGGGAGCGTTCTGATGTACAAGGGGCTCTGGGATGCAAGCTAAGGAGATGGCACCAGTGCCCTGCGCGGCTTGGATGGGGAAGTCCGTGCTGCCGTTTCTGAGGCAATCACGGGGCCAGAGCGCCGGGGAAATCGATTGTTGCCAGGCATGTCCATCCACACATGGTTGTGTCACCACATCCTGCCAGGGTGCAGGCTCCAAACGCTGCAGAGAGATTCAGCCCCAGAGGCCAGGGAGAACTGGCTGGACTGAGCGTGGGAGATGCAGCCTCCTTCAGCCTCCAAGAGAGGGCGCTGTTCTGCACCCGGCTGCATGAAACGAGTTTGCTGGGTCTCAGTCCCGGGCCCAGTGAGCAGCGTGGCCAGGCGGATGGCAACTGATGCCACCCTCCTTGGCATTCACTGGTCTCCTTGGTGAAGGGCCCAGGGCAGAATGGGTCACAGAGCCTGAGTCCCCTCTAGAGAGTGGGTCCCTTCAGGGCAGGGCAAAGAGGGTGGGAGACAGATGCCTCCCGGGCTGTCCCTGATTGGTGGGGTGGGAGTCTCCAGGGCTGCCGATCCGGCAGTCACCCCAACTTCAGAGATGGGGGGGCAGGGCTGTGAAACCAGCTTGCTCTAGTCTAATGACAGCTGATTTCCACAGTGCTAATTGCCAATCAAGAGATTGAACAGCCCCCCTGGCAGGGAGACGGGGCTGGCAAGACAGAGTGAGTCTCAGGGGGTCTCTCAGCCAATCCCCCCCATCGGGGCGTGACCCCTTTACAGGCTTGGGGGGGGGGGCAGGGAGGGGATATTTCCGGTTCCCCACCCCTGGCATCAATAGACCAGGAGCTGTGATCTTAGGGGGCCGGAGGGGGGAGAATCCCCGCCCCCATACACTGGGCTGGGGGAGGCAGCGGCGCTCCGATCGGGGCTGGAAGGGCAACCTCAGCATCCCAGCGCCTCACCTGCTCCTCCAGAGCTTCTTCCCAGCTTTTATTGTTAATAATAATTAAAGGGAAGTTGGGGGAGGGGCAGGAGCGGCTCCGCGTCCTGAATTTCCAATGAAAGAGAGAGATCCCTGCAGAGAGAGAGAGACACAATGAAAGAGCCGGAATCCGGGACTGCGTCCCTAGGACTCAGCCAGCCCTCGTCCTTCCAATGCCTCACCAGCACATGCTGCACCTCCCAGCTCTTCAGCAATGGAGGGGAAGGGGGGGCAGCTTGGTGCCTCGAGTACAGCAGGAATTAGTCGTCACGCTGGCCTGGGATCCGCAGCCCCACGGCAGGTCTGTGCTGGGATGCGTCTGCGTCCGAGCAGGGGGCAGGGTAGAGGGTGGAATCTGTGGGGCAAAGGAAGCAGATCTCCGCCCCACTCTTTCCCGCCTGGATGGGGAGGGGTTACACACATACACACACGCGGCCTGGACGCCATGATTTCCCAGCCCCTTATGCCCCACCACCAGTGTTAACTGCACAAAATCACCGCAGCCTCAGAGCTTTGCCACAGAAAGAAGCGACTTCCCCCTCCCCACACTTCAACCCCTTAGCCGTTCCTCGGGCTCCCCACAGATCAAGATCTGGAGGGTCCTTACACTCAAGCTAAGCTCCCATACCAGCTCTGCCATGAGCAGTACAGGGCCCATGACACGCAGTCGAGCCATTCCCAATCCATCCAGCGGAGGACAGTCTCTCCACCAGTTCATAACAAGACATAAAGCTTCTCTCTCTGGTGTCTGCTAGAATACATTTCATACCTCCACAGGCTAATCGGATATGGGAACCGTGTAATATGATTCACAGTCACAGCATAACCTGCTTCCTACTGACATGGTGCAAAACGCCTCAGACTCACTCTAACTTTCCATTAGGAATAATATGGACAATTACATGTAAGAGAGCAGTGCTTAGAGGCCCAAACTGAAATTAGGGCCCCATTGTGTCAGGTGCTGCACAGACACAGGGGCAGAGACAGTCCCTGCCCCCAAAAAGCTCACAGTCAGAAGAGACAAAGAGCGGGAGGAGAAACTGAGGCACAGAAAGGGGAAGCAATTTATCTAAAATCATCCAGCAGGCTGGTGGTAAAACCAGGCTTAGAACCCAGGCATCCTGAGGGCCAGACTAGCATCTTACCCACAAGGCTATGCTGCCTCCCAGTTTGGTTATGACTAGAGCTGGTCAGGGAAGCTCAGACGGGACTATATTCCATCAGAAGACAGAGTTCCATCAAAATTGACAGGTTTCAGAGTTTGAAACACTTCACGAAATCAAGTCAATTTCACGGGAATTTTGCTTCAGATCAAAAACGGAGGGGGGCAGAATTCTGACAATGCTGAAACGGCCGGTTTTACCATTTTGGGGACCGAATGTTTTTGTTTTGAAATGCCATGTTGTTGCCAATTTTTTTTAAATGTTGTATTCTACTCCGCCGTTCGGAATCAACAACGGCAGCCATCGAAATGGAACGTTTCCATCCACCCAAAAGGAATCTGGTTTTCAGAATTTTCCTTCCTGGAGAATTCTGAAACGTTTGGGTTGCGTCCGGATTTGGAACAAAAGCCCCTTTCAGCCTCTCACGCCTTCGCAAAGGGGAATGCCCACCCCCGCAGAGCTCTAGCCAGGAATTTCTGCCCTCTTTGGGCTCGCGACCTGTCCCGGACTGCTCTTTGTCAGCAAATTGCTTTGGACAAATTGATTTTGGCCGCCAGCCTTGCTCTCAGACGGGTTCCCTCTTGCCATTCGAGGTGTGCAGTTGGTCACCTCTGAATCAAACGCTGTTGCAGCTCCGCCCCGATTGGAAGAATGAAATTCTCGAGGAGCTGCTCATTCTAAAAACCATGAAACTCGGAATTCGTGAACTTTTTTCCACACCTTTCCAGCTGCCGAGCAAATGTCTGTACAGTCTCTGGGACAAGGGGGATCTGGTCCCTGTCTGGGGCTGCTAAATGATACCATAATACACCTAATAGCAATAAAAACGTACAGCTCCTGGCACATTGGAGTCCTGGTCCATGTCTGCGGGCTCTTACATGCTACCATAATCCAGATAGCAAACAACAATTACAGCCTCATGCATCACAGTGAAACCTACACAATGCTTTTATTTACACTTCACGGCCCAAACGTGGGCGTAGCATGAGGGACTGGAGAAGAGGGTGTGACACCCAGGGCTCAAGAGCTCAAGGAGCTTGATTCAGTTCGACCGCCCCATCGGAAGCAGCCCCACGATGGGAGCTTTCGCTTTCCTTCTTGGTTAGCACCCATTCCTCTTAAACAGGAGTAACCGAGGCTGGACGTGCAAGGCGCTGTACAAACGCAGTCTTAAGAAATCTCGCTCCATTGTGCCAGTGCCGCCCCCCTCAATGTGCCAGGCATGGCATGATCCTCGGAGAGCAGCTTCCGAATCTGACATTGCAACCTGCCGCCGCTGAGTTATTAAGGAAACGAGCGAGGAACTATTCCAGCCCTCGCCTCTGACACAACCAGCAGGGCCCTTCGTACAAAGAGCCGTCTCCTTTCCAGGCCTCACCAGCAATGTCACAGGTGTCATCCTCAACACCGCCAGACTGCCAACACAAGCGTGGCAGCTGACGGGAGGGGAAGGACGGTCGGAAAGGGTTAAAAAACACAGAAGAGGCTGTGTTTGTTTTTCCAGGACGGATTTCCACACACACCATTCAGAGGATCTGAAATTAAATCTGAGCGCTGTGGAGAGAGGAGTTTTATTGTGCCATAGGGTTGCAATCTGGGAGCAAATCCATAATCCTGGAATTTAGGGGGAGGGAAAGAGTCAGTTCCACCTTTGATTTCAGGATCCCCCAAAATACCATCACCCCCCTTCTCCCCCCCGTTCCCCTCCCCGATTGAGACCAATGATAACAGGGCACTAAAGGAATTTCAGCCCCCCAGGCAGCATTTTGCCTTCCAAGGTTTCCAAAGCAGCCATCAGACCTTGAATGGATTTCACTCAGCGCTCCCCATTCCAGGAGCAGCCACCCTGCAATCCCTGGGGTGCCATATCCCTAGTTTTTGGGGGGGGAACCCACATTGCTCTGTGCACTGCAGCAGCCTCGCTAGCAAAGCGGGCACGGGTCCGAGCAGGGCAAGGGATTAAAATAAACTTGCGCTTGCAAAACAGGGGGGGGATTGAATTCCCCTCGCCCCTCCGCCCCATACTGGTGCAGAGGTGCCAGCCCTAGAGGTTATTTTCGCCTCCATGTTACAGTGTTGAACGGCAACACCAGGGGAATAAAAATAATGAATAAATTGCAAACTTTCCAGCCAGCTTCCCTGCCTGCGAGCCGGACTTCTGCACACGCTGCTCGCCACCGCTTGTGATGGGTTGCGGGGAGGGGGGGGGTGATGGTGGTGGGGAAACGTGCAGTCACCACAATTCACGAGGGTTGTCTGTATTTCTGTCGGGAAGGGATTTGCGGGGGACACCTCTGGGCGAAGTGGGGTACCCCCAAACGGTTGGAGGGGGGGGGGGGGGGGGGGGGTCTGTCCCCCATAACATGTCTCCTAAAACATCCCCTCTAGCACTGGCGTTAGTCCTTGGTGGTGCAAAGTGCCGTGCCCCTTTGCCCGGCCGGCGGGCTGGCAAACTCCCGGGGGACCCCAGGGATCATGGACCCGCAGGCTCGGAGTCACCCTGGGGGGAAAGAGGGGTGCACCCCAGACCCCCTGCCGACCTAGCCAGCGCTCCGGCACCCTCCCGGCTCAAGGAGCAGGCGAGGAGCCAACTCGACACCTCCAGCAGGGGGCAGGCTGCTGTGCTCCGTCTCCCCCTCGCCCCGCAGATCTCGGCTCGGTGACAGCCTCCCAGCGGGGCGAGCCTTGGCTGCAGCCCACTGGTTTCCAAACAAGACTTCTTGGACACAGGATGCGCGTCGCAAGTCGCTTGCCAAGCAACCCCCCCACCCCGCCATGCAATAACTCCCCCCTCCAGTGTCCTCGCCCCCCCACCCCACAACCCTCCCAACACAAACAGGGGTTTCCGTTTGCAGTGTCAATGCGCGCATCCCCCCCCCTTTGCAGAACAGAGACACACAAACACACATCCAGGCTGAACCCCCCGCCCGGCTGGGCTCGCCCCCCCCCCCCCCCCCCCCCCCGCCTTTGGGAGAAGTTTCACGCCACGGAGCAAGTCACATCGCTAACTCCGGACACCCCCCCCCCTCGCCCCCCGGCCAGGGCAGGCTCCGCTCAGCCCCGGGCATAGACAGCTCCGTGCACGACCCCAGCCCCCGACTCCCGTCCCTGGCAGGGAAGCAGCCGCCACCCCCCCCCCCGCCGGTCTTACCTCCGATCCCTGCAGCCCCGGCTGAGGCCGCCCCGTCAGGGGCCCGATCCCCGGGGGTGGGGGGAGCTGGCGCCCCGCAGCCGAGTTATAATCCGGCCCTGCGCCCCGACGGCCGAGGCGGGGGGATAACAAAGCCCTGCATGCCAAGGGCTCGCAGCTCAACGCCCAGCCGGCCCTCCCCCAGCAGCCGGCGCCAATCTCCTGCCTCTCCCCTCCCCCGGCCCAGCCCAGCGTCCTCCCCCTGCTCCCGGCCCTGGCAGCCGCCCGCAGCCCGCGCCGCTTCCCGGCAGCCGGCAGGGAAAGGGAAGGGGGCCGGGCGGAGGCGAGCCAGGGGGAGCGAGCCCGGGCTGTAGGACCGTCCCCCAGGTGGTGCCCGTTGCCCCGAGGGAGAGGGAGGAGAAGGGATCAGGAGGGGGAGGAGAAGACCGGAGGAGAGGAAAGAGGGGAAAGGCGGCCAGGGGGTGTCGGCCTTGGGTTAAGCCCTGTGAAAAGTTCTCCCTGGCCATGGGGAAACTGGCAGAGGCGCCACCTTTCCGCTCCCCAGCCATGTTCCACCATTTCAGAATTTCCTCTTCTCCCGAGGGCGAGCGAAAGGTGGACATTTCCCCCCAGACTTGGCATCGGAGCCGTTGAGCCGCGCGTCCAGGCTGGGGGCCCGAGGGAAGCGAACCCCCTTCCCCTCGGGTTTGCGGGCAAGATCGCCCCGTTCCCGACAACGGTTCTGTGAAGGGATTGGCCCCCGGCGGTGCCGAGCCCCCGGGGAGCGGCCGGGACTCCTGGAGCCGCTCAGCAGTGGCCTAGGCTGGACCGGGCTCAACACCTGTGTGCGAACGTGTGTGAAATATCCTCTCCCCGAGTACGCGAGGCTAGTGACACGGGGGTTTGGAAAAGCTTTTATCCCAGGGCCTTGTCTTGCCTAGGAAACGGGGTGTATGGACCCATGGTAAAACCTGAGTGTGGACAGGGCAGTGTGTATTTTAACAAGGGTTAAGCCCCTTGGAGCCACCCTAGAGGGGGGCCTACAGGGTAGCACGAGCAGCTAACTTGTTAAAGCTACAGTGTGTCTTCTCTGCACTAGGGCTAAAAGCCCGGCTCCAATGAGTACAAGTGAGGTTTGCCATTGACTTCAGTGGGGTTAGGATTTAACATGTGTTGGCTAATATATATCAGCTAAGGTGAGTTAATACACACCAGCTAACATATGTTAGTAAAATACATCCCAGCTGACAGGTGTTAGCTAATACATCCCAGCTAACGTGTTAGTTAATACATGCCAGCTAACACATGTTAGTTAATGCATGACAGATAACATGTTAATACACATCAGCTAATGTGTTGATTAAAACACGCCAGTTAACGTGTTAGTTAATGCATGTCAGGTAATATGTTAGTTAATACATAATTAATTCATGTCAGATAACATGTTAATACATGCCAGCTAACATGCTACTTAATACATGCCAGGTAATGTGTATTAGATAATACATGCCAGCTAACACATGCTAATTAATACATATCAGCTGCCACATTAGTTAATTCATGTTTGCTAACATGTGTTAGTTAATACACACCAGCTAACACATGCTAATTAATACATATCAGCTGCTACATTAGTTAATTCATGTTTGCTAACATGTGTTAGTTAATACACACCAGCTAACACATGTTAAAACCACACCGTCTTCCTAGTGTAAACATGGTTGTAGTGAAGACACACACACACTCTCTCTCTCCCTGACGCGCATGCAAACACACACACACACACTTACTTTCTAGCCCAGGTTAGACTGGAGGCCTTGCCAGCCAGAAAGCAACTTGTGGGAGGACTCCTGATCTCCCCGGAGAAATGGGCAAGCAGCAGGGAGTGTGTGGAAGCTCAGCCCCGCCTCCCCACACTGCTTTCAAAGGACAAGACTGCAAAGCTGGCCTGGGCAGGCCTGGCAAGATGTTGGCACTGCCCAAGCTCTTCTGCAGAGAGACACCTGCCCAGGTAGACATGGCTAGAATGTGAACCAGCACAGCTTTTCCTGGTGCACAGAGGAGTCCCGGTTTAGTGCCACGCGATGGGAGGCCCCAAGCGGTGCACTTGGGTGGGGGGGGGGCAATAAACACACAACAAATCTTGTGCTAAGTAAAACATCTGTCACTCCAAGAAGCATTTGGGTGCTAATTAGCCAATTATTTCTCTCTTTATCTTTTTTTTTTTTTTAGTGTAGCATCAGTAACGGGGGCGGGCAGGGGGGAGGAATTGAATAAATAAAAATATGTGAAGCGCCTGCCCCCAATAAACAGGGGCCTGCACAAAAGGGGGCCAAGCTGGGGCCTGGCGCCCCCCCAAGAATCGGCGGGGGCACAGAACTCCTCCAGCCCTAGGGCCATGGTGGTGAGAGCGAGTTCCTCTGGCCCCTGGGCCTTGGTGGGGTCACAGAGCTCCTGCAGCCCCCAGGGCTGCGGCAAGGCACCCCACTGAAAGCGGTCGAATTTAAATTACTGTGCATGCCCCTGCCAATAAATAAATCTAGGGACAAACTATTTTCAGTCAGGCGATCTTAAACCGTGCCAGCGTCTTCCTGCTATCTCTTAAAAGCAGAAAGCACTAAGATGACGAATACATTTGGATTGTGTGTGTGTGTATATGTGCATGTAGTTGGGGTTTTTTATTGCTCCGTTTGCCTGGGTAGAAAGTGCCGGTGTAATTAGCAACACAGCAGCCTAGGATGCTGGGGTTTTGAAATGAGAAGAAAGTTAAAAAAAGATCAGCCATTTTTTATGATTGTGTGGTTGTCGCTGGAAGTTTAAAGACCTGCTGCTGCCATGTGCTCATCTGCAAGGATAGACGGATCGATCTGAAACTGTGCAGCACCTGGCATGATGTGGCCCTGATCTCGGCTATTCTGTGTCTGTGCAGCACCTGACACAATGGGGCCTGATCTCGGTTATTCTGTGTCTGTGCAGCACCCGACACAACGGGGCCTGATCTCGGTTATTCTGTGTCTGTGCAGCACCCGACACAATGGGCCCTGATCTCGGCTATTCTGTGTCTCTGCAGCACCTGACACAATGGGGCCTGATCTCGATTATTCTGTGTCTGTGCAGCACCTGACACAATGGGGCCTGATCTCGATTATTCTGTGTCTGCAGCACCTGACACAATGGGCCCTGATCTCGATTATTCTGTGTCTGTGCAGCACCCGACACGATGGGCCCTGATCTCGGTTATTCTGAGTCTGTGCAGCACCCGACACGATGGGCCCTGATCTCGGTTATTCTGAGTCTGTGCAGCACCCGACACAATGGGGCCTGATCTCGGTGATTCTGAGTCTGTGCAGCACCCGACACAATGGGGCCTGATCTCGGTTATTCTGTGTCTGTGCAGCACCCGACACAATGGGCCCTGATCTCGGTTATTCTGTGTCTGTGCAGCACCCGACACAATGGGCCCTGATCTCGGTTATTCTGTGTCTGTGCAGCGCCTGACACAATGGGCCCTGATCTTGGTTATTCTGTGTCTGTGCAGCGCCTGACACAATGGGCCCTGATCTTGCTCTTGTCCTTTAGGCACTACAGTAACAAACTTAAGAACACTAATAATGTAAGAGAGAGAAAAGTCCCAAGATAAAAATAGTCTATCCCATATTTCCTCTAACCGATCACCCTGGGGTTGTTCAGACAGACTCTGAACCGGCCAATTTCCTTCCCGCTTGTGGGTTCACTTTTCGCGCTCCCCTCAGTGGCGCCCATTCACTTTCTGTTTCCAGCCGTTTTACTTTCTAGCTCTAGGGTCTGATCCGAATGGAAGTCCAGGCCAGTCTTTTCCATTGACTGTGGTGGTCTTTGAATCAGGCCCCTAATGCTTTATACTCAAACTATGGTGGTTAGTGGATAGTGCACTGGACTGGGACTCAGGAGATCTGGGTGCTAGTCTCGGGTCTGCCACTGGGTGACCTTGGGCAATTCGCTTCCCTGCTCTGCGCCTCAGTTTCCCCAATCTATACAATGGCTGAAAACCACCCTGCTTTGTAAAGCGCTGTGAGAGCTGCAGATGGAGAGATGATAATTAATATCACTGGGGGTGTACACGCTTTATACCATCTTTTGGCTGAGGTCGCTGCCTACACAGGGGCCCGCTGCATCCCTCCATCTCCTGTGTGTGCCACCCTCTATAGCCGGTTCTCTGTGCCCCACCATACCAGCATCTCCCATTCTCTTCCCCCCACTCCCATGCCAGGGGTTGTGTGCCCTCCTCCCCTGGCCCCATCATAATTATTTGTGTCTTTCTGTCCAGGAGAATAGAAAAAGGGCTAAGCCTTGGGAAGCCCAGCTACTGACCCATAGCCGCAGCCTGGTGGTTTAGACCCAACAATTTTGGTTTGGAAGAAATAAAACAAGTTTTATTGATCGAAATACTAACCAGGCCTCGCTGGCCTGAGCGGCCTGCGTCAGGGAGCGGGGATGCTGGGTTACCCCACTTCCAAGCAAAGTCAGTGGGAGCTGCAGGGACTTGGGCCCAGGGCTCCTAACGGGCATATCCGATGCTGAGTGCCTGTGAGACTCTGGCCTCAAGCATCCCACTGAGCGCTGCAGGCCCTTGGGGGTCCCCAGCTGGCTGCCCCGAAACAGAGATCATGGCCCCCGAAACAGAAGCCCTAGCAACATAGGAATGGGCAGACAGGAGTCAGGACACCTGGAGTGTATCCTCCAGCCTGGCCTCTAATTTACAGTGGCACCTTGGGCAAAACACTCTCCTCCCGTGCCTCAGTTTCCCCACCCATTAAGTGGCCTCACAGCCAGGCACTGTAAATCAATGCTCACTGTGCTTTGAGCTCCCTGGCTGAAAGGAGCTGTAGCTGGTTGTTCAATAACTCAGTTCCCACCACAAGGCCACCTCTCTCCAGAGCAGTCCTGCACCAGGAGGAGCCTGCGGGAAGAGCATGGCATTCTGGGTATTGAGATGCAAATGAGCACCCCAGGCTCATCTGTTAAAGGACAGAGAGGCCCGGTGGAACAAGACATGCTCCTCTTAAATGAAGCTGCTGTTCCCTGCAACCTCCCAGGCAAAGGGCTCCTCTAATTCCAGCAATTAGCGTTTGTTCGTTAGCTCGGCAAAGCGCTGATTAGAGAACAGGGTTGCTGCAGGGATGGCGACCCTCTCGCCCCCTTCCCTCACCCCCGTGTTGCCTCTGCTCCATGATCTGAGACACCCCCCCTTCTCCCTCCCCTGCCGGGGGCGCTCTCTGCTGGTGGGGATGAGATCAGATGTAGCTGCAGCGGCTGGTGGCACTGGACCGGGTAACATAACGCTCGGCCTGCGGGCTTACGCACGCCGATCAGTGGCACTCCGCCAGCCCCAGGAGCTCAGCGTTGTTCTCCTCCTTTTACCAATGGGGAGGCAAAGCATGGAGAAGGGGAGAGATTTGCACAGTGAGTCAGGGCCTGCCGGACATGGCCATAGAACCCAAGCGTCCGGGCTTCCTGCTCCTTGCTCTGGCAGCTAGACCACACTGCTCACCCAGAGCTGCGGATAGAACCCAGGAGTCCTGGTTCCCAACCCCCCGCCCTCTCTAACCACTAGACCACACTGCTCACCCAGAGCTGCGGATAGAACCCAGGAGTCCTGGTTCCCAACCGCCCGCCCTCTCTAACCACTAGACTGCACTGCCTACCCAGAGCCAGGAATAGAACCCAGGAGTCCTGGCTCTCTGTCCCCTCCTATAACAGCTAAATCACACTCCCCTTCTATAGCTGGGGATAGAACCCAGGAGTCCTGACTCCACCGTCCCTCCTCCCACCATTAATCACTACACCCCACTCCCTACCAGAGCTTGGGATAGAAGAACCCAGGCATCCTGACTCCCAGCCCCTCTGTTCTAACCACTAGATCCCACCCCCAAGGTCTTTCTCGTGACTCTTTCCCAGCTATTCACTTCTCAATCCCTGCCATGTGGGAGTGCCAGGCCCATGCTCATGTGATGCCCAGACACTATGGTGATGGGCCCATCAGAAAGACAAATCCCGGTTAGCCACGTTCCAGGCCAGCAGAGATGGGGAAGATCACTGGCGGGAAGGCAGCTCTCGGAGATGGGGTGTGCGAAGCCCCCTTGATCTCTGCAGACCCCATCTGTGAGGGCGGCTCACCTGGATTGCACCTGGCAGAAGGGATCCATCTCCTTCTGACCCCCCCCCTTGGAACCCCACATCCTGCCTGGGGCAGGGGAGGAACCCCACAGCCTAGGACTGAGCAACCCCCGCTGGGATCTGGAACAGGCCAGGGGGAGAGAGGTATGTGACCCTGCCCTGCTTGGGGGGCTGGTGGGAGAGGGTCAAGAGCTCAAATAACAGGGTGAAGGTACTGGATCGGCCTGACACTCCCCCCCCACAGCCGCTCACACACCTCCAACTCCCCACCATGACCCCTCAGTCACTCAGACCCCCCAACTCCCCTCCATCAACCCCCAGCCGCTCAAACCCCCCCACCAACTCCCTACCATGCTCCTCTTCCAGCCGCTCACACCCCCACAACTCCCCACCATCACCCCCCAGCCGCTCACACCCCCCCAACTCCCTACCATGCTCCTCTTCCAGCTGCTCAGACCCCCCAACTCCCCACCATGACCCCCCAGTCGCTCAGACCCCCCAACTCCCCACCACACACCCCCTCCCCAGCAGCTCAGACCCCATCCCCCCCCAGGGCCTGCCTGCATCATAATCCGCCTGGCTTATTTATTTATTGACTCAGAAAAACTTTGTGTTGATTAGGACGTGGGGGTCCCGGTGGGATCCAGCGCCTGCCACACATGATTTCCCTGGCACGCTAATTACCAGCAGCGCTAATGGAAGCGCCAGCCAGAACTAATGAGCTCAAAGCGGGATGGGATGGGGGGGGGCGGGCGCCGAGCCGGGCTTTGGGGACGACTCCTTGGGTGTTGATTTCCTTGATCTTCTCTCCTCCGCCCCCCCCTCAAATTCTCCAGCCCCCTTGAGGACACGTGGATGGCGAGCTCTGGGAAGACAAGATCCCGCCTCTGATCTTGGGATCAGCATAGGAATAAGAGCTCGGGAAGGTCTATTTGAACAGCTGGTACCTCCCTCCGCTGCAATACGGGATGACATCTGGAGTGAAGGGGGCTGCCACAGTCGCCCCTCGTCTGGCAATGCTGAGATCTCGCCGCTGGGCAGCTCCCCCTGCCCTTCGGCCTGGGTTTTCCTTGGCCCTGTGCCCCCGTACAGGAGCTGGACGGGCCGGCTGGGGAGAGGAGGGAGGGTCTTGATGCTGGACGGTGACTCAGGAGAGCTGGGACCAGCACAGACCAAACACAGCCCCTGCCTCAAAGAGCTTGCCAAGGATAAGACAAGAGGCACCAGGCGGGCACGGACGGACGAGCCGGGGAGCTTAAACTCACAACGGTGCTAACCACTAAAAATCCTGGACTGGGCAGAGTTACGTCTCATTCCAGCAATCTGTAACCCACCGACCCTCCTTTGGCCTCCGACGGCAGAGATGTCAATTGCACGTGGTTCCTTGATTGGTTTCTTGCAACGTGTGTTAACTGCTTACGCTTCACACTCTGTTCCACCTTGTATTTAGCTCTGACGCTCAGAGTACCTCTCCCAGCCCTGAAGAAGAACCCATAGAGCCCGAAAGCTTGTCTCTCTCACCAACAGAAGCTGGTCCAATGAAAACTATCACCTCACCCACCTCATCTCTCTCAGACCCTGGGACCAACCTGGCTCCAACAACACTACAAACAGATAGACAAGGGAGCAGAAGGAGACAACAAAGCTACAGACTCCCAGCCTGACACTGGGCAAGTCATTTAGGGCCAGACTTTCTGCAGAGCTCAGCCCCCTTACTCATAGGGTCATAGATTTGAAGGCCAGAAGGGACCGCTGTGATCATAAGAATGGCCCTACTGGGACAGGCCAAAGTCCCTCTAGCCCAGTATCCTGTCTCCCGACAGTGGCCAATGCCAGGTGCCCCAGAGGGAGTGAACAGACAGGTAATCATCAAGTGATCCATCCCCTGTCGCCCATTCCCAGCTTCTGGCAAAGAGAGGCTAGGGACACCATCCCTGCCCATCCTCGCTAATAGCCATTGATGGACCTATCCCCCATGAATTTATCTAGTTCTTTTTTTAACCCTGTTATAGTCTTGGCCTTCACAACATCCCCTGGCAAGGAGTTCCACAGGTTGACTCGTCTGTCCTTCTGGATAACAGAGAACTGCCCCCAAGGTAATTCCTGGAGCAGATCTTATAGCAAAACATCCAATTACATAGGCATCGATGTAAGTGACCCGCTGTTCAGAGGAACGTAGTATGTCTGGGGTTGGGTTCTTCATGTTACAGCTGTTCCTGTGGGAGCTGCTGGACACTATGGAAAATCTGGCCTCACTAGGGCTGTTAAGCCTTGAAGGTCTGGCCCTGAGATCCTTTGGAAATCTAATGCTCATGTCTCTGGCAAGCGTCTTGCTTGCGTCCCCTAGTGCGCAGCGGGGGTGAAATGCTGCCAGTCAGAAGGGCAGCACGTTCCATGGGTGCAAACGGCTGTGCAAAGCTCAGGGCCGTGGCAAGGCGACAGGTCTGTGCCTCAGTTTCCCCCCCTGTAAAGGGATGTCAAATGACCCTCCCAGGGAGCACTGAGAGGATAGTTTGCCCACCATGTGTTTTCATTCCCGTGCGGGAGGGGCCGCCCAGATACCACGGTGATGGGGAGGCCATACAAGAACCGAGTTTGGAAGTCTTAATTAAAAAAATATCCTCAGTCACCCAATGAGGGAGCAGAAACAAAACCGCATGACTCAGGTGTATTATGCATAGGCGCTGACTCCCTGAGTGCTCCGGGGCTGGAAGGCAGAGGGGGCAGGAAGAGGTGGGGTGGGAAGAGGCAGGGCCGAAGGCTTGGGGGAAGGGGTGGAGTGGGGCAGGGCCGGGGTGGAGCAGGGGCCCAGCACCTCCGGGATAAATCCCAAAGTCAGTGCCTCTGGTATTATGGTAGTGCCCCAGAGCTCCAGTCATGGACCAGGAACCCATTGTGCCAGGCGCTGTGTATTAGTTATTAGGTGTATTATGGTAGCATCCGGGAGCTCCGGCCGCAGACCTGGCCCCCATTGTGTCAGGCGCTGTACATATTTATTAGATGTCTTACGGTAGTGCCTAGGTGCTTCAGTCATGGAGCATTGTGCCAGACGCTGTATAAATGCGCACCAATGAGCCAATGCAGCATTTACCATGCACGGAGTATTTGTCAACCCCCAGCCGCTCACCCCTTCTGCCGCAGCAAATGAGACAAACACATGACAGAGGTGCAGCGCGGAGAGCAGCCCGGTATCAAAACCTGCACCGAACAGAACAAGCCGGCTTAGCCAGCAGCCCGAGTGCGCGATCCGGCCTCATTTCCAGAGGGACTCTGAGCCAGCTAGCAGGTTGCTATTCCGCTCTCCCAGCCCCTGGGCTCTTGTAATTATTACCCATCTCTGTGTCAACAAATTGAGCAAGGTGGGGAAGGCGGAGTGCGGGCAGGGGTGAGTGTGGGGGGGTGGATGTGTCATTCCCAAGCCTGGGCTTGCTTGAGACATCCCTGCCCAGGAAAACTCGCAACTCTCCCAAGCCATCGCAGGTTGCTGGGGGCTGACATGGTTGCTTAACTGCAAGGGAGGGGGTGACACTGCAGGATCTAGCAGAGTGTGTGTGTGTGTGTGTGTGTGTGTGTGTGTGTGTGTGTGTGTGTGTTGCTGCTGCCAGGGAACTCCATGGCCAGCCCTTTGCCCCCAGCAGCCTGGCTCAGCATTGCCAACTCTCATGATTTGCAGTGTGTTTCTGAACCCCCCAGTACCCAGAGGCAGGTGGGAACCCCAGCTTTCCTTTGCACTCCTGTACTACAGTGACAAGGGCCAGTCTAATGATAATCCCTAGTGCGTTTCACCAGTCGAGCGCAAAGCACTTTATAAAGGAAGTTGGTATCATTGGCTGCACTTGTTACATGGGGAAACTGAGGCACGGGGGGTTCAGAAACACACTGCAAATCATGAGAGTTGGCAATGCTGAGCCAGGCTGCTGGGGGCAAAGGGCTGGCCATGGAGTTCCCTGGCAGCAGCAACACACACACACACACACACACAAACACACACACACACACACACACACAC